>NW_027466071.1:2417500-2517500 GCF_046127955.1 Nelusetta ayraudi
ATATTCTAATTATTTTATCACTTGTATATTTTTAAGCATACTTCATACATCGGCCTTCTTCAATTATTCCCACTGACACATTTATCCTTTAAGTTGTACTTCGTTAAATAGTTAGTGTGTAATAAACATGTTTATAGACATGTGTATTTCGCGAACGGATTTGAACACCACCAATTAAATTATCTAATAACCTACCTAATAATAAACAGTTAGCTGTTTGGAGAGAAGCACCCTGTAAAAAAAAAAAAAAAAAAATCTTTAAAAAATAAAATAAATAAAAATCTCCCCCACCCCCATCATTATCACTACAGTTTGGTAGCCGTTCAGTGTTTGGAATAGATTTCATCCTCACGAAACATTAACTATTGCCCAGCTTCCGGTTCCCGGGACTCAACTTCCTGCCAAAACAACACCACGTGTGCAGTGTGCATTGAATGAACAGGGAGCTGTCAGTGACTTGAACATGCTCCGTTTCCATTAAGCAAGGAAATTGCACCTTGCTTTGTGCGTAGTTTTGTGTTCCTTTCACACGCAGAAGCAGGCGGAAAACTGCGTCTCGACCAGGTGAGCTGATAAATCACGAAATTTAATCAAAGTGCAACGGCCGGCCGCTAAAGTTAGCTCGCTAGCTCGTTTGTAGCATGTTTGACCAAAAAAAAATTACAAATCAGTCGACTGTATTAGTTTGCTATTTTCAAGCGCCTTCTTTAGTTTTCCTTCAGAAAGTGCTCACCATGAAATAATCTGTGGCGTCAAGTAGCCTGGACGCGTGTAAATCAACGCTATCCTAGTTAGCCATAGCAAATGTAACTCACATCAATTTGGCGTCAGATTTGATGCTATAATAAGTGAGTTTGACGTTACTAACATGTCGCATATGTTATTACTCTTCCCAGCACCCATTTCCTGTCAGTTTTTGCGACAATTTGGTCAGAATCATCAGGATGTAGAGCACTGGGTTGTGAATCGTATCATAATCATATCATTTAAATTTACAGTCAATTTATAGTTGTTTACAAAGGCAACTATTAGTAACTTTTATGAGTGGAGACAAAAGCAAGGTTTGTTGTCGTACCGGTCACAATGGAATTTCTTGGAAATGTGGTGTGCAAATGAAGGGATAATGAATGTTACTGTCGTTATCTAAGAGAGGTGTTTATTATTAACACTATTGTGGTGTTTAACAATATTCCACATTGGAGTTGACATGCACAGCTGCTAGATATTTTAGAGGCGTCGACCTATTGCAGATGTTGAAACACTAGGATAATAACACCATCTCACTTAAAGGATACAGTCATGTAGTGGGACGGATGTAAAAACATTTAATTTAAAGCTATTAAACGGTTTAGTTTAGCAGAACTGTATATGAGTCAAAGTAGAAAACCACCACATAGGAATGAAATAGAAAAAAAGAAAAAAAGAAAACACGTTTGACTTATATATGCGTGTTCTTCTTTGCTCAGTAAGGCACAGAAAGGTTCTGACTCGTCATCTAAATTCTGCTGCGCGCTCAAGCATGAGTTTCGTGGAATACTCGGACCTCATCCAGGAAGGAGACGTGGCCATCGTCTACCTGGGCCACGACTCCATGATGCCGCTCAAGGTGCAGCGGGGCGCCCAGACCCAGACCCGTTACGGTGCCATCCGCCACTCCACCGACCTGATCGGCAAGCGCTACGGCTCGCGGGTCACCTGCAGCAAAGGCGGCTGGGTGCACGTGCTGCACCCTACGCCCGAGCTGTGGACCGTCACCCTGCCGCATCGCACGCAGATCCTCTACACCACCGACATCGCCACCATCACCATGATGCTGGAGCTGAAGCCTGGCTCGGTTGTCTGCGAGTCCGGTGAGTCGTCCTTCCGCCGGTGCAAGCAGCCATTTCAACATGTCGTCATTATTTGATATACTATTATTATTATTTTCTAAATGAACATTTTATGAACTTAACAACATGGACCATTGTAGTACAATGCAAAACAAAATAGACAGAGACAGAAGAACATGAACAAGAAGAAGAAATAATAAAAGGGGGCGAGTGGGTTTGTTCAGAATATTAAAGCAAAGCAAAACAATCTTGAAGCTTTCTCGAGACAAGATCGAATAAAATTCCAGGGCCCACGATCGGCAACGACATCATCTTGGAGAATTAAAACAACTTGTTCCATCGATTTCTGTTATAAAACAATTTGGTTTATGGCGTTTACACCTCATCAAAATTTCACGGGAGGGATTTTTCACACCCAGGATACAAGACGCAGGACAAGGTTTAACATCGACCTCAAGAAGACACAGTAGATATTTGGTAACATCATATGTTCTCATTTTAATACTTTTTTCTTCAGCGATTGAGTGCATGAGTGAATCCGTGTCTGTGTTCAGTATCTGTACTGTTCAGTATCGGCGCTGTCCCTGACACAGGGAGCAGCGTAGGAATGCAAACACACGGC
Source organism: Nelusetta ayraudi (assembly GCF_046127955.1). Taxonomy (NCBI): domain Eukaryota; kingdom Metazoa; phylum Chordata; class Actinopteri; order Tetraodontiformes; family Monacanthidae; genus Nelusetta; species Nelusetta ayraudi. The sequence continues at coordinate 2,419,952 of NW_027466071.1, forward strand.
TGTGTGGAGATAGAAACAACTTGCTGCCGTCGTCAAAAACAAGATAAATATTTGCTTGTTTGGTGCAGAGCTGTTTTGTCTGCTGCTGCAATCTGCCGTCATGTGGAAAATAAAAGCTCCAAGGGTTGGAAAACCCACTTCCCTTTAATGTACTGCGAGTATACGCTGTTATTAATGTATTCATAGGCAGTGTGTTAAGCTTGCACCAATATAAAAATCATAAATCAAGCCAAATTTTTCCACGCTGGACCTTTGAGTGTGTTTCCTTGAAGAGGTTGGAGTGTCTTGTCGGACTCGAGCATCTCGTGGAAGCCACTCAGCCGCACGCTGTGTGTCATGTTCTCAGGTTGAAGGCTCTCCACACATGTTTCTGTCATTTCCAAGAATTAAAAAGAAACATTTTGACATAAAGTGTGCCCGACTACATTGATATTATTAACAACTACAGTCGCCCTGTAGTCGGTGTGATTCTTCCCATGCGGCAGTGGTGTTGGGCTGTGGGGGAGGATGTTCCTGTGTTGCAGTGCTGCAGTGCTTCATCGTGTTCCACTGCTGGCAGCCAGTCGCGCATACATCACTTCATTGATTTTGTGTATATGCGTATTGCGATCGGGTTGGTGAGTGGTGGTGGGGCGGGGGTTGATGAATGGGTCCTGTTGGGAACCCGTTAAGTCAGCAGACGCTCGCACAAGGTAGATCATCTGCATTCCATTAGCTGGAGAAACAGTCCTGAGTTTAGATGAGGAATTTGAAGCCGTCGCATTGGTTTAAGGCTCATTTGGCAGAAATAATCCAATTAAATCACCTCCTGTGCAAAAGATGAATGAATCAGTGACAGACGGGTGACAGTGGTCCAGCGCTGATGGCTTCAGCTGGTACCGTCTGCTGCTTCTGTTGTCCAGTTGCTGTGTGAACACCATTAAGCAAGCGAGATCATTTTGCTTTGACTCGGCCTCTGAACCGCATCTCTTGTCAGGGCGTCGCATGAGACCACTTTAGTAGTTTGTAGTTTTCTAACCCCCACACAGCACGTTTTATATAATTGACTTTGACTTCCAGTCCTGTGAAATTGCAAGAAATTTTCAGCGTTAAATCTATGAACGTATGCATGAAATGTACATGAATAGTACTTTATTCCTATTATAATACTGCTGTGTATGCGTTATATATTCAGGAAACAATGTTTGATGGTTTATCATCCCTGTCACCACACCACCACACAGCTCTTTAGAGGAGGTATTTATTGTGTATTTATTAAGAAGCTCTTTGACCTAATGAAGATCTATCGATCAAAAAAAGGTCAATGAAAAGATTTTTAGCATCTTGGAATCACAAGCAAGTTTCTTTTCATTGTCAAAATGGCCCAACGTTATTCCATCTCTTTGAAAAATGGTTAAAACCAATAGAATGAGGCAAATTTTTGATGTAAGTACTGATACGTGGTTTTACTCCTGACATCCTCGGTGTTCCATGGGCTGTGGTTGACCCACGAGCTCCTTCGCGTCAACGTTCGGGCTTCAGTAACGTCTTTGTTTCACTCTCGGAAAAACTGTTGGCGGAGAAAGCAGCTTGTTTGACTCTCTGCTGCTCGGGTTGTTGTTCATACTGCGCTAACCACGTTGCCGTGGTGAGAGCGAATGAGGAACAGAAAGAGCCGATGGATGACCTGTTGCAAAGTTCAGCAGTCACCTTCTCAAACCGCATTTCTATCCGCTTCCGCTGTAGCCGTCTCTCACACAACCCCCACACTCTCATTTGACTCTCATGAGCAGTTCACAAATTTGGATACGAGTCATGAGCCGCCTTGACTACGTGCATAAAGTCTCGTCATCACTTGAGTTGAATATTTGGTGAAAATGTTTGCTAAAAAAACAATGAAAAACCATAAAATAAAAAAAAATTGTCTGAAAATCTTGATCCGATCCATACAAACATCCTAAAAAGCTACTGACGTTAAAAAATGCACTTATTAGTATTAGTACGCTATGTACAGGAGGGGCTCCAAATGATTTTTAGTCATTCAAAATCGCTCGTCTCCTCCCTGGCAGCAGTCCAGGGGCTCCCGAAAAATTTGACATCATTTTAAAAGCAATTATCTTGAAAACTACTGAGTGCAGCTCAATGAAATGGAAGAGTTTGGGTGTTGAGCATCATAAGTTTATGATGGGGCCCGTTTCATAAGTGTTCAATATGTGCACCGCCTGTGACACAGCACTCGTCTGGCTGAGTGTCACAACTGAGTGACTGTGTGCAAGCGTATTGCAAGACGCAAACTGACTTCTCTTCGGGAGCGAACCGCATGGCCCAACCTGACAACACAACATGAAATCCAAAATCTTCATCTGTTTCTATACATTCTGTAAAAAGAATTTACGTTATTTCAACAAGAATTTCCAATGTGTTTTTTGGACACTCTGTATTTCTACTTGATATTCACAGAACTCTTACCAGCAGTTATTTAGTCAGCATGACTCACTCGCTATTTTTTACCTTCGGAACAAGTTTGTCATAATGTCTGTTGACTCTCCTGCCGTTGCATTGTGGCAGTGCTTCATGCTTTGACGTTGCTCTGAGCCATTTTTGCCTCTTTTTTTTTTTTTTTTTTTTTTTAAACTTACATTTTGAGAGCTTCTCCCATAAGCAGGCTGATATTTTGTAGAGGGCTGGGTTCTGAACTTGCGTACATATGGAGCGCTAACCAAAATGCTCCGATATCCAATAAAGTGAATCTAGCGTCTGCGACCCAATAACCGGTTGGCATTTGTGGATTGTTCAAGATCTGAAGTTGCTGGTCTCGAAATTGGCCCGGTATTAAAACATTTTAAATCTTATCTTTGACTCTGATGACCTTGGGCAATGATTGTAAATCCTTTTTCCTCCTCCTCCTCGTCCTCCTCCTCATCGGTGGAGCCACCTTGAACTTTATCTAAGATCTGGAAACGTATGTAATCAAAACGGTTAATGTTCAAGTTGACTTAGTTTTTTCACATTTCAAAAGTGATGTTGGGGTCAAATAAGGTTGTAGTTTGTTCTCATACTTGTCATCTAATTACAAAAAAATATATATATATTTTGAAGCAAAGTGTCTTTGTCTCTGCCATCACAATATATTCAACTGAAGCATTTTAATCTGATCTGAAGCATGGCTGCTAATGTTTTGCATTGGGTGTCATCGGTTCGATCTTGTTCCCCCGGAACAAAACCAGGTGGGAAACGTCTGATTTGCAGACGGATCAGTGCTGGTTCAATGTGGAAGAAGTTCAGGCCGAGTTGATTTCTTGGGCTCGCCGCCACTGAGAAGGAACGCAGCCATTTCTCTCAGTTTTCACACAGTGGCAGCCTGCATTGTGTGCAGTGGACGTGTGAGATGATAATTGCTGCTGGTGTCTTCACATGGTCTCACTCACAGCAGTGGAGAAATGTTTCTGGACACTCTTGAAATTTTAGTCCATCCGTCCTTCCATCCGTCCGTCCATCTGTCCGTCCATCCATCCCTCCGTCCATCCATCCATCCGTCCACCCGTCCATCCATCCATCCGTCCGTCCATCCATCCATCCATCCGTCCGTCCATCCATCCATCCATCCACCCGTCCGTCCACCCGTCCGTCCGTCCATCTGTCCGTCCATCCATCCCTCCGTCCATCCATCCATCCGTCCACCCGTCCATCCATCCATCCGTCCGTCCATCCATCCATCCGTCCGTCCATCCATCCATCCATCCACCCGTCCGTCCACCCGTCCGTCCGTCCATCCATCCATCCATCCTTCCGTCCGTCCATCCATCCATCCACCCGTCCGTCCACCCGTCCGTCCGTCCATCCATCCATCCGTCCACCCGTCCTTCCGTCCATCCATCCATCCATCCATCCGTCCATGTTCTAGCCCTACTTCTCTTGCTGCCTACCCAGCCGTCCTGGGCAGCAACATAGCTGAAGGTAGACGAGGGCTTTTACCAGTTGTATTCAAAGACATTACAAATAAAAGGACATTGACGATGAATGAAGATAAATAAGGAGAATCCGTCCTTCCAGAACAAACCTTTACGTCCGCGGGTGACTCCACTGCTGGGCACAGTGAGATCCCAGCAGGTCAGAGTGGCAGCGAGGGCCAAACACAGCCCTCTTTGTGGCCGCACGCACAAAGGCGGCGGTGATGTAATAATGTATGTCAGGAGAAGACGACGAGTGTTGCCGGCGCTCCACACCCGCTGCCGTCTCAGCTCGCCGGTCACATGACCGTCAAATCGCACACATTGCCGTCCCTCTTCTTTGTCTGCGCACTGACAGCGTTGAACAACACAGAGAGCAAAGACAAAAGAAAATGAAAAATTCGAGGCCCACTTATCAGTCGGAGTGGAGACGTGTGTGTGCGTGTGCGTGTGCGTGTGCGTGTGCGGGCGTGTGCGTGTGCGTGTGCGTGCGTGTGTGTGTTTCTAGTAATAGCCTGGAGCTCTCTGAGACAAATTTATGGAGGAAGATTTTCTTTAAATGTCATCTGTGCAATGGAGGACACATGTTTTAATGTCTTTGACAAGACGTCAGAAAAATTCTCAGGGACAAATATTATTCTGGGCAATCCAGATGAAAAAGGATTAAATCTGATATTTTTGTCCTGAAGGTTGATTTATCCATACTGAGTCCATCCTCCTGGTCCAAGACCTGCTGAATCTTCTTCTACACATCGACGTACTGAACGGCCACAGCGGCTTTCGCTGTGTCAAATTGGGTTGCTGGAAGGTTTTGCTAAGCTGCTGATTAGAATGTTTGTTTTTTTTTAAAAATGTGAATTTTACGAATACAGATCGCGATGGCTGCGATTTCTGAGTCTCCACCGCAGCACCTGAACACCTCTTGCCCTCCTTGCGCCACAGGGACGGGCAGCGGCTCCCTCTCCCACGCCATACTGCGCACCGTCGCCCCCACGGGCCACCTGCACACGGTGGAGTTCCACCAGCAGCGGGCCGAGAAGGCGGCCGAGGAGTTCAAGGAGCACCGGGTGGACCGCCTGGTCACCGTCAGGAACCAGGACGTGTGCAAAGACGGCTTCGGCGTGATGGGCGTGGCGGACGCCGTCTTCCTGGACATCCCCAGCCCCTGGGAGGCGGTGAGGCACGCCAAGGCGGCCATGAAGAGACAAGGTAGGGCGGCCGAGAAGCACGCACACTGTTGTTGCCCCCTTCGCACGCACGGAAATTAAATATCGTTGTTTTTAACGCCCCGAAATCCTGTTCATGAACCGTCTCCAAATGTGGGAGTAGTATTGGACCCAGTTCTGACCTCGGATAAGATCAGACCCGTCTCTAAAACTGGAGCAGAAGCATAAAGCGTCCCTTTGTGTCCCAGAGCCACACAAATCACACATGCCCATGAATCCTTAATATGGTCCTCAAGAAGTTAAGAGAACAGATCTGCATTCTGCCACTTCCAGGACAACGCGCTGCCTCTTTCACATTGCGAGGCTCGGGAACATTCGCCGTCACCTGATGTCGACTGTTGGGTGACTTGCGCTGACGCAGCAGCAACCTGTGACTGTGACTGAACCACCGGGTGAATTGATTTAGCTGGCCTCCCCCCCCCCGCGCTCCCAGAGAGAGGACATCGATCTTCACTTCAGCTTCCTGTCATTCACTGTGTGTGTGCGCGCCTGGTTGAGGAATGCATTCAGCCGCTGCGACAATGTCTGTGCGTCTTTGACGACCAGGACCATCATCATCATCATCATCATCAGGAGCAGCAGCAGCAGCAGCATGTCTGGGCAGGCTGGCCGCTCACTCAGGTGTTCAGCGCTCAAGTATAAAGTTAATGTTTAGACATTATGAATGGAACGCCGTATTTGAACTGGTTCACCTGTTTGCTGATGGCTCAGGGAGCGTTCACAGCACCGCATGCATGCACAGCCCATTTGGTTTCACCTCAGGTTGTCTGCAAGACTTCAGGTTTTTGAACAATGAAATAAACAACATCATGTCATCGGTATTGAAGTGTAGAATTAAAGCTAAAACGAGCTGCGTAGCAGGCAAATCATCAATTGCACGTTGCTTTCTCACTTTTTCACTATGCCTTGAGCATTTTCAATGCAAGTCCTCAAGCCTCGTCATCATCTGTTTGGGCATCGATGTGCAAACATCAAAGCTCTGAGGGGGGGAAAAAAAACAACCTTCACCCGGAGGCTACATCAGTGAAAACTGCCTGTGGGCCTCTATCTAGACTGGCTGAAAAAGGAGAACGAATCGGCCGCGAGGCGACGCACGGAATCACCAGTCGGATCTGATTTACCCGCGTGCGCATATGAGTATAGCACAGTTTGGAAAAGCAAAGCCCAATATGAAGAGGAATGCAGGAGTAGATGGGACGCTGTTCCTCCTCCTCCTCCTCCTCCTCTCTGAATCCCTTTTAAGGTGCCACTGCTGCTTATTCCGTACAACACACACACACACACACACACACACACACACACACACACACACACACACAAACGAAGATACTGATAAATAGAGGGCAGCCATTGTGGAAGCAGTCCCATGACCATACAGGGTTATGCTGCGGGGAGAGAGCTGGTGAACGTGGCCCAACGCTTGAGTTCCTTCCCACTGCTGCTGCAGAATGTTTTCCCTCGTTTCTCTCGAGAGCTGAGACCAAATCGACCCGACAGGTTCCAACCAAAGGTCACCATGCAAGGCAAGGAAAGCTGTCAAAATGAGGGAAGCATCTAAGGTGCAATGCACTGTATTGGAGATGAAGCCAGTTTACAGAGTAGAACAGCTGCTTGTTTGCTGTCCAGGTCTTTTCTGTGATCCAGACTGCAAGGCAAAGGCCAGTGGAATATTTCCCTCCATTTAATTCTCACTGTAGTAATTCTCCTGAACCTTTGGCCAACTGCCCAGCCCTCTATTGAGCTGTTCTCAGAGGGGGACTCTGGATCCTGACACACCTTAACCCCTCCCCCACTGCTCAAAGACGTATTACGCAACCATAAGACAAACAATCACAACCCTGATAAGCAATCCAACCTTCTCGGATATTTAAGTTCTCATAATGTGGACACAAGGCAGCTTGGGGCGCTCTTGTGTAATCACGGGTTAGAACCCTCCCCGTGTGCTGGGCCCTGGTTGCTAGGCTGCCGCCGAGTTGTGTTTGTGGCCATTTGAGTGAGAACACTGGTCCGGGTTGGCCGAAGGAACGCCTGCTATCTGAAACATCCCAGAGTCTCCTGCCGTGTTTGTCAGACTGGGTCCTCCTGGAGACTGGAGCTCCTCCGTGAGGCCGCCTTCTGCCGAACCTCTGGATTTCACCCCAATGACTTTGGGATGTCGGTGATAACAGAGCACCCAGAAAACCTTAAAGTTTCTGGAAGTCGGCTTTCCGTTTTCAGACTTGCTGGTCTTGCTCTGCACTGAGAGATGGGCTGGGTATTATTGGACCTTTATAGGAGATCCAATTGCGTACCTAATGGGGGACTGGCTCCCACAGTGTTACCAACCCGGTCTAATACACATCATTACAGTAGCTCTGATATAATATGTTGATGATGTTCTCTTTCTGCCCTATAATTATAATCCATCTATCTATCTATCTATCTGTCATCGCTTACTCTGCACTGGAGTTTGGTGGAGTGGAGGCAGGACTCGAAAGAAAAGAGTAATTACTTTATTTAATTATATTATTTTGATCTTGACAGACTTTCCACTACTGTTTAAGTAGGAAATACGTTTTTTAAATAACGTGCTGATGTCATTTGGCTGATGTTTCACTGCACGCTGAAAAACATTTTGATGACTATGTGATGTATATTTTTATTTACAAAAAAATGATTTCTTTTCACGAATCAATCATGACTGATCAGTCATGCGCATTCCTACTATGTATGTGCCCCTTTTGTTTTATTTAATCGTGGACTCTGAAACCATGATAGTTCTAATTAAACCAAATAGTAGAGGTCCACGTCTTCATTCACACATTCCTTTTTGTATTATTTGGAATTATTCTGCACCAATTTCCATTTTGCCAAAAATAATATGGAAGTTTGTTTGATTTACTCCTCCTGACTGCAGCTGCACTGGTCCGAGTCACATTCCTGCAGGTCTCTAGGTCAGCGGGTGAAAGTGTTCTTGGCTCGTATCGCTGGTGTCACACTGCGATCCCAGCGGGGTTCCACTCAGGGCCAAGAGGCCAGGGCCACTAGGTGATCTTGGTTTGTTAGAGCGACGGCTCGTCCATAAACTAAAGACTGGAGGCCAGCAGGTCAGGAGCGAGCTTTCTTAAGAAGGAAAAAATACATACTGTACATGTCTACATATGTTTTAATTCGTAACCCTTCGCCTCATTTTGGCAAGCATTCCCTCCTCCTGTTCCCACGACACTAAGCTCTTCTTGGCCTGAGGAGATCAAGGTTTAGTGGGTCTGTCATGATCCAGTGTTGCTCTTTAAGAGAGAGACACTGAACATGAACAGTGATTTATGAGTGTCGACAACCCTCTTCTCTTCTTGTGGTGACGGCAGTCATTGGGTTGTTGTTTCATCAAATCTGCTCCCTTATCTCAGACTCTGCACTCTTCATGGGAAATGTAAAAAAAAAAAAACAAGACCAAGACGTTGGTCTAAATTTGGACTTTTGATATGTTCCAGAAGAATTCAATTCAATTTGGTTTTATGTAGGGGAATCTACGATACCCATAATGCCCTGCGTGATATTTAGTTCACATGCTGCAATTGGCTCAGTTGAAGTGGACCGAGCTCTCTGGTGTTGGCCGACCAGGGCGGATTTCTTTGATCCGCATCAGAGTTCGATGAACGAACCGGACTTAAAGGTTAAGTGTGTAATGTTTGGAGATTTTGAAGAAGAAACAGCGACATCAAGTGGTTACATTTTAGATTGCAGCGCTCTTTCGGCTCACGCTCCCTCTCCTGAGCTTGCCAGTGAGCTACGGTGGCCTGCACACCCAAACCTGGATACCTCATCCACCTTCTTCTTCATTGGTTTCTTCAAGGATGCAAACGTTCACCCTAATTGCGAAATGTGCTCTCAGGGAGGTGGATTGTCCACACCAGGCTTCCGTAGAAATATGGCTGCAAGACAGCAGCTAACTGGGAGCAAGACTCTTGATCTATAATGTATATATATTGTTACATATAGGATGTACATGTACATGTAGGAAAACCAAATTACTTTTATTGCACTGCAATTACCCACTTTTATTAATGTATTCATTCTACCATTACAAATCAAGCCAAATATGGCACACTGGGTCTTTAATGGAGTGGTATTGGAGAAATGCGCTTGTTCACATTCAATTTAAGCAGATGGAGCCTTCTTCAGAGAGAGGACTGTTCTTGAGAATAGACGATGTTAACTGTTGATGTTTTCCTCTCTTGCAGGAGGCCGGCTGTGCTCCTTCTCGCCGTGTATAGAGCAGGTCCAGAAGACATGCGAGGCCCTGGCAGAGCAGGGCTTCCAGGAGATCAACACCTTGGAGATTCTGCTGCGGGTCCACGACGTGCGACCCATGTCGCTGCCGTTGCCCGACTTTGGCCCCGAGCCCTCGGAGCACACTGAGCCTGAGGCCACGGAGGGGACTCCTCCCACTGTGATGGAAAAGCAGACCTCCGTCACCCTGAGGACCACCATCCCACCCAGAGAAGTACCGGGTCACACGGGGTACCTGACCTTCGCCACCAAACCGAGAACCTAATGTTGAGGCCGTGCTTTATTTTCGGCGGCAGTTAATAAGGACGCGGCTCCTAATCTGCACCCCTGTGTATTTGCCATGTACATTAATGAGAACGTTCTAATCCATCTGGGGTACCAGGTTCCTCCTGGTCCCGGTTGGCACTGCGCACAGAGGGGATTTAGCGCCTGGTGTTACATAATTTCAAGTTCCCGTCACTCAAATTTGTTGCTTGCATCAAGCGAGAGTGAAAAATCCGGTTGCTCGTGATCTCGTTTGATACAAAAAAAAACATTTTTTCTAACATCTGTTAGGAGGCTTTTCCTTTTACTGAGACTTATTTTTATTATTATTTTTGCACGATTGTATTTGCCTTCATGCAATAAATGTGTGAAAGTACCTTGCTGTGTTTTTTTTGTTTGTTTTTTTCGTTTGTTTCATTCAATCCACACAAAGTCTAAAATCCCCTGAGCAATGACTCTGTGCTAAATCCCAGGACAAGTGAATCTGTTTTAGTGCCCTTGAGCTTAGCATTGCCTACCAGAGAGAACAAGCGTCCGTTAAAACTCCCAATAGGACACGCCTTCATTCCAAGTTTTATCTACAATAAACAAGCACGCTTTCGGGTGGTGCCTTTTTTTTTTTTTTTTAAAGTGTCGTAAATTGTAAGGGTTAAAATTTAATACAGTTATCCAATGACAAGCTTTTATGACTATGCAAACACAGATTGCACAGCCATGAAAGTGCTCTGACTGTACCAGCCACTGGCTCAATGTCACTTCAGTGTCAGCTCAGTGAAAAGCTGTTATTGCTCAGTTTGTTTCTTCTTTTTAATTTAAAAATAGTAATTTACCGATCATCTCTTATTCACAACATACTGCACACAACATACATTAAATGACAGTGATCATTTCTTGTGTGTTCTGATGTGGAAACCCGGAGTGCTGCTATTTATCGACAAATTATTTGACCCATTAAAAGGACCAAAATATTGTTTAGAATTGTTTTTGTCAAACATTTTAATGCTAATGGCCCCTCTAGTAGCAACTAAATTGTCAAAAAGTCCTTTTGCATCAACTGTAGTAGGAGAGTCTGTGGTTACACCTATACATGGTAACATCAGACAGTTATTGCGTTGTTTTGCTTGGGTGGGAACTCCCGGAACCCTTTTTAAGGACCCGTTCTAGCTTCCTCAGTGCCTCCTGCTGATGCTCCGTTTGTTCCTCGAGCTGTTTTATGTTCCAACATATTTGTCCTGCTGCGAGAACAATGTCAGTGGCGCCGTGGCTAAACAGTTTACACAAGCCGGTGGCTGCGTCCTTCATCTTGAATCCAGAGTTGCTCAGAGGGAACCCATAGACCTAAAACGCAGAGAAGTTTTCTTTCCTCAATGATTTTTTTCCATCACACAGGCAAAAAAAAATATATATATATTGGTACTTATAGAGAGCCATCATCTGCTTTTCCACTGTACACGGTAAGAGTGTTGGCTCATAAATTGCCTTTATTTGTACTCTGACGTGTTTAATGCCTGTTGATTTGCGAGTGTGCTGTTACTGTCCCAGAGCTGTGGCTCCGTACCATTAAAAAGGCAGACACCTGCAGTGAGACGCAGGAGGTTTTCACAGTGCGGTCTGGACCTCAGCGCTTTAAATCTCCTGGCTGATGAAGAAGTAGAATTCACCGAGGAGGACCGGATAGTTACTCCTGCAGGGGTTCAGACAGACCCCCGCCTTCCCCCCCCCTCCCCTTCACTCTGATCCCAGTACATCCTTTTTCATCTCGTGTCCACAAGGAATCCAGATCACACTCATCATTGTTCTTTCACAACATTCCTGTCGTTTGTAAAAGCCGTCCGCCAAATTTAGAAGCTGGTGGCGTTGGGTGGGGATGCTACCGGGACGGTTGCAGATCTAATCCCGGGCTTACACCCAGTTATAAAAAGAACTCTGGCCATTTCAGTCTCCTGTGTTGGACAGGTTTGTAGCATCTGCGACTGATTGAGGGCTGCCAATTTTCCACCTGTGGACCAGACACCTGCCACTGCCCCTTTAACGTGGATCAAATGTTGGTGGTCAACGGTCCTCAGAACCCAGCGGCAGTCTCAGGGCAGCGTGCGATGCATGTGGGGAAGTGAGGAAAAGGGGAAGCTGAAGATGATACATTAGCTGAAGATGATACATAAGCTCTGGTCGGTCTTGGTAAACAGTGGAAACTGGGAAGTCGCAGAATTGGAGCAATGAGTGTGTGACTCCAGTTCTCTGATTTATATGCAATGTGTGTGTGTGTGTGTGTGTGTGTGTGTGTGTGTGTGTGTGTGTGTGTGTGTGTGTGTGTGTGTGTGTGTGTGTGTGGAGGAAGTGAGTGACTGAGTTCCCTGACAGGGAAACTCGAATTCAGCCTTAACACAGAAAATAGCAGCAGTTCTAAATCTTTCCCTGAGATGTGCACTTCTGTACTTAACAGATCCCATATTATCCATTTATTATTATTCCCCACTGCTAGGGGGAATATTACATATTACATATTACATAATAAATTAAAGCATGTGTGTTCAGCTTACAGGAGATAGAGTCGTGTTATTGACTGAAAGATGCAAAAAAAAAAAAAAAAAAAAGTGCCTCAGCCGTCGTGGCTGGTCCCGCCCCATGGCACAGAAGCGGGCCGAGGCTGCGGAGGGTCTAATCTGGCCGGCCGAGGCCTGGAATAGCTTCACTGAGCGGCTCAAAAACCCTGTCTGGTAATCAGCTTGTCTTCCGCTCAACCCAGCGCTGTCACACCGCCCTGAAACCAAGAGCCGGGAGAGTGTGCGCAAGGTCAGAGGTCGCAGCAGCAGCAGATGACAGAGGGGCGTGAGGGAGTGTCAGGCCTCCATGGTCATGAGAGGAGGGGAGGTGGAGGACTGGAAGACTGCGGTGACGTGATCTGTAGGTGACCGGGCAACGCTTCCAGAGAAGAGAGGGGGCGATGTGGAGCAGGTTGCTTTGACACGTTTTGGATTTGAATGAAAATTGTCAAATAAGGTGCTCGAAAGTACGATATATACATATGTGTGTGTATACATATATATATGTATACATATATATATATATATGTATATATACTGTGTATATTTATATACTGTATATAAAATGATCCCTCTAAAGTCCCTCTAGAGTCAGATAGCCAGATAAAAGTGATCATTTCTGACCTGCAAATGTGAAGATGCCCATTGTGATCATTATCATTATTGTTGTTGTTGTTGTTGTTGTTTTTAAACTTGCCCAAACAACACAAAGCAAATGCATCGCATTTGTGTATCCGATACGGCCTTGGTGAGTGCACTGTGTCAGAGCTGCAGTTTAACCCTTTAATCCTGGCACCGCTAAAAGCACACAAGTAGTCGATGAGAAAAGTAGCGGTGATGGGATTAGAGGCTGACAGAGAAAAGCTGCGCCGCTGCTCGCTGCCTCTAATAAACCTCTTACACAAGTCAGAAACCCACTGAGTGTCGGAGGGCGAAGCTTTTGCTCGGCGAGATGTCAAGGAAATTTTTTTCCATCAGATCGTTTATCGATTTGTCTGTAAACCACAGCTAAAAATAAATAACCTACAGGCGCAAGAACAGCACTTAAAAATATCAATAGTTGTTGTTTGTTTTTTTTTTTTCACTCTACAGCTACAGCTGCTCCAGTCGTTGGGTTTAGAGCACAGTATGAAAACAACATGAACAGATCAACAAAGCCAGATCAGAAGTGATGACTGGATGCAATAGAGCAGGGGCGGGCAAACTTTTTGACTGGCGGGCCTCAATGTGGTTTCAAACATGCTAATGTAACCTAAATGCATGCTGATTGCCTATTAAAACGCTGGCTTTGATGGCCAAACAGTGTGATCACGCGACCAATTGATACCGAATCATGTGCTACCTAGGAAAATTGGACACCACCTCCGGGCAGCTTCGCAGACGAGGTGGCCGAGTGGTTAAGGCGATGGACTGCTAATCCATTGTGCTCTGCACGCGTGGGTTCGAATCCCATCCTCGTCGGAGTGTTTTGTTCACACCACAATCGCAGAGAGGTAATAATTAAAACATAGTTTTTTTTCTCACAGTATTTAGCTCCTTATTGAAATGACTCTGAAAACTCTGAAACAGCCATTTTATTACTTACAATTAATATAATTTTTTTGTTGGCCGGCTGGATTAAAAAGCTCATCGTGCTGCATATGGTCCCCCGGCCGTAGTTTGCCAATGCCAGCCTTAGAATGACATCACGCAAAGCAGAAAACCCTCTTCCTGACCCTCGAGTCCCTGGATGCAGGAGAACTTGTGTGAATAGCAGATGTATGGCGACACAGTAGCGGGACAAATTCCGGATTGGTCATCTGGTTCTGGCAGCGGCGGGCGATCGCCTGCTGTGTCCGGGCCGCTCCCGCTCGGTCGGGTGGTTCCATCAAACATTGATGAGAGGCTCCAGGCTTCCAAAAATGTTCCAGGCGTCTCCTGAATTAATATCGACCGCCGCTCTGATGATCGGCCGACTTTGGCCTCTGATGGGCAACGGTGCCTTTGTGTTGGTTCAATCACACAGCCGGCCTGTTTGAAAAAGTATCACAGTGGGACCGTGAGGATGAGATTACGAGATTGTTTTCAAACAAGCACCGGTGGGGCTGAATAATTCATTTGCTTTCCGTCTCGGGAAGCCAAAGCCTGGAGCTGCCAGTGAGGTTGATTCTCCGCTGATTTTCTCATTTAAAAATACTGAATTTTCATCAGATATTTTAGGACACCACAACGGGAAAAATATAAAGGCACCAACTTGTCACGTTGGAGGCAGTGTGGAACGACGGTAGCTAACCACTACCATATCTTTTGGGACTGCCCCAAACTTAAAGGGTTCTGGAAGGATATTCAATCTTCACTAAGCACAGTCTTTAACACCCAAATACCCCTCAATTTTGAGGCCTTGTACCTAGGTCATGTTACTTTTTTGAAATACAGGCAAGAGATTAAGCTATTGCAATTGCTTTCGATGGCAAGTAAAAAGACCATTACTAGGAGATGGCTGACCCAGACACTGCCTACTCTAGATGACTGGTTTGGAACCATCCTGGAGGTTTTTAGGATGGAAAAATTGACCTTTCAATTGAGAATTCAGCAAGACAAGTTCTACCAAATCTGGAATAAATGGATTTTGTTTATTACCCCAATGAGAGCAGATTTCTTGTGATCTTACTGGTTTTTGTTTTTGTTTGTGTGGTTAATTACTGTTATTATTTTTTCTACTTTTTGCGGCAGCAGCTGAGTTGACCCTCCGGTTCTTGTTGTTGTTCGCCGTTCTTGTGAACTATTCATCTCATACAATTTAAGTTGTATCAAAATTTTGTTACAAAGCTGTACTTGCCATTCCACCGGTACAGGTTTTAAGAATAAGTTTGATGTTTCCCAGGAATGCAAGTTACCAGGACTTAAACAAAAAAATGGAAAGACTTTAATCTGTATCATCTTTTATTTTGTTGTAATGTGCAATTTCTCTGTCCTTTCCAAATAAAGAAAGAATCTAAAAAAAAAATAAAAATACTGAATTTGTTGAAAAAAACTGAAATATCAATAGATTTAAAATGCTACTGTATAGTACCGTGTGTTTCAGTGTGGTAAGCCTAATTCTTTCTTTTCACAACTAAACACGGTAACACATGGTTTTTACTCACCTCGGGCATTCGAGGCACTTCGTCGAGTGATGGAGGGATGTGTTAACGGGAAGTTTAAACATGTGTGGGTGTCAATAGAAATCATTGCCTGTGGTCCAAGCAGACATCAAGATTTCTTGGAATTCCAACACAAATACACCTGAAGTACTGAAACACTAAATAGTGGGACATGGATGTTCATCATTTTAAAGGTTCAGCTATAAAAATAAGTGCGTTCTAGGCACAATCCTGACACGTCAATCAAAAGCCAAACCTCCCTAACTTTTAATGAGTAGCGTATAACATCTAACCAATGAATGAAGGTCGACAACAGTCGTCCACTACAGGTCCATTGCTACATTGCGGCGATGGAATGGATTTACACATCATTCATCCTGACACACCCACAACTGTCAAGTAAACTGAATCAGATGTCTCGTTAAACCCGTAAAAAACCGCTAACATAAAAGCATCGGATCAGGGTCCTTAACCGTCTGAGTGCAGAAGTCTCTGCACTTGCTGTTGTCAACACATTGTTGCGTTCATCAAGCACTCCTGCGCTGCCCTTGTTCTGACCCTGGGAACCGGGCTCATTAAACACGGCTCTGGTCCGGCTCCGACCCCTCCATCAACGTTCCGCCGACAGACTTTGGACGCGTGCCAGTCATCTTTGTCACAGAGGTGAACGGTCGGGCCTAAAAGTAGGACAGCGCCGGGGCAGGAGGGAGGTTAATCAGTGTTCACTGCTCAGAGGGAGCGCGGCAGCGCTGAGCTGGGCTTCATGTAAGACTGGCAGGGGTCCCCTGATGAAAACGGGTACTCAGCAGCGGGAACACTGGGAGCCATTATGGGCCTGGGGGAAGGACAGCTGCACTGTACGCTTGAAAAGGAGCATATAGAGGAAAAAAAACAAAAAAAACTCCAGTGACTTTTTCACAATGGATGCGTGATCAAAAAGAATCAGAGCCGTTCACTCTTGAATTGACAAAAAGAAAGCAAATTCACGAAAAAAGGAAAATAAATGGTACTGATGAACATTTTTTTTCTCGTCGGGCCACACCCCCTTCACGAAGTAGGGACAGAGTGGGAATCTTTTCGTGTCCTTGAAGAGAAGATGACGCTGTCCCGCTTGTCAGTTCCGAAAGGATGTTTGTGTGAGAGTTTATACTGCATAGTTCAATTTGAGTCTCGTTTGTCAAACGCCTGCTGTCTAATTGTGGGAACGCGGCATCATGTTTGTCTTAAGTAGAGCGATCGGCTGACGGCACCCCCCCCCACCCCCCACCCTCTCTCCACCAATCAAGTTAAGCGACCTAACCTGTTGCCACCTTCTTTTCTGAATTTGCCAACACCCGTTGTGTGCCGCCCCGTTTCCCCATCAGCCTACATTTCCCCTGTTAAACATCGATCAGTCAATTGAACTGTTTCCTCTCCGTGCGGGAAAATGTTCACATCCTGTTTGGAAAAACAAAACAAAACAAAACAAAACAAAACAAAACAAAAACCCCGTATAAACACTGGAGACCATTCGGTGCAGCCAGTGTGTCTTGAACTGGTGAGTGTTGAACTGACGGACCGTAAACTCTCGAGTCGCATATCAAAATATACAAACGTGCTATTGAGATACATGTCGTTGTTGTTGTTGTTGTTGTTGTTGTTGTTGTGTAGTAGTTGTCATTGGTGGACAATTCATCGACCCACAGACCGGAAGTGAGGAAGCCCCGGCGCCCTGCGGTTGTGAATGGAGAGCCTACGCGGCCTACTGTAAGTTTCCGTGCGCCGCGCTGCCGATGTGTCTCATTAAACGGCATTGATTTTTCTCAGAGGTTTCTTTTGTTAGCTTCGCTGTGTTGCGTCACCGGGCCATCAGCTGAGTCTTTGTTACAGTAGCTGCCTCTCTGGAAAATGGACCTTGTGTGAAGCCTCAGCATTCAGACAAACAGGGAGGGAGGGAGGGAGGGGGGGAGAGAGAGAGGGAGGCAGAGAGCCATGTAGGCAGGAGATTAAATATTTCTGATAGCGTTTAGCTTTAGCCGCGTGTCTGTGACCCCGCTGGAGAATCCGCTTTCCTCTCACACTTCGCCTCTCCCGGCAAATTATGATTTTTTAATCCGCGCTGCTCTGAAGGACGTTTGGAGTTTCAACTTTTTCTGTCGTCTCCGCCTCTGACGTGACGTAACGTAACGCTTCAAATCGCCCCCAAGCGGGCTGCAGAGTCCCGCGCGGCACAGCAGATAACGGTCTGCACTGTTGTAATGTACAGTACACGCTGAGACACACACTGTGTCTCCCGGCATAGTTTTTATATTTCTAGTAAATATTCCTCATGTTTGGTGGAGTCATTCTAGCTGGGATGGCTAATGCTAATGCATAGTTTTTATATTTCTATTATATATTCCTCATGTTTAGTGGCGTCATTCTAGCTGGGATGGCTAATGCTAATGCATCGTTTTTATATTTCTATTATATATTCCTCATGTTTAGTGGAGTCATTCTAGCTGGGATGGCTAATGCTAATGCATAGTTTTTATATTTCTATTATATATTCCTCATGTTTAGTGGAGTCATTCTAGCTGGGATTGCTAATGCTAATGCATAGTTTTTATATTTCTATTATATATTCCTCATGTTTAGTGGAGTCATTCTAGCTGGGATGGCTAATGCTAACTGTGTGAAACATCGCAGGTTATCTTTCTCCTCCAAACTTTGATACATCAACAGAAAGCTCAGGACACAAAGTTCAACATGTGACTCAATTAGTGTTATCATCACCTTCAGCTGCTCTTTACTCGTGATGTGGCGGCAGTAGCTGTCAGCTGACACAAAGACTGGAGATTTTTTAAGATGAATCTTAATTGAAAAAAATAAA
This sequence comes from Nelusetta ayraudi, assembly GCF_046127955.1. NCBI lineage: Eukaryota > Metazoa > Chordata > Actinopteri > Tetraodontiformes > Monacanthidae > Nelusetta > Nelusetta ayraudi. The sequence continues at coordinate 2,438,156 of NW_027466071.1, forward strand.
ATAAAAATGCCACTTTGATTTCTTATCATTGCAATGTTATTGACATTATGGGTTATACAATTGTAATGTGATAAGGCAATTGATTAAAATAAACATTACTAGGCATCGATTCAAGCACATTACACTTTGCAAAACACCAACTTGCATGAAATACTAAAACACTGATAAGTTAAACCTGTACAACAGAAGAAAAATTAAACTTTTAAAGTCGAAGAGGAAATCAGGGCACTATATCTGATTGACAGGTAAAATCTTATCACAGCTTCACTAGATGAGCTGTTCACTGCCATCAGACAAAAGCATAACCGTGTAACAGCGACAGTGCAGGATCTGACTGGCGGCTGGTGATGTCACAAGTTCATAAACTCGCCCACCATCGCGTCGAAAGCTATAGAGTGGTGATATGTGTCGAAGGCCTCGTTGTTGGCTCTGCGCCGGCAGCAAGCGCGCGCACAGTCACAGGCTGTCGTACCGCTCGTTCAACCTCGTGATAAGAAAAGACGCTTTAAAGGCCGGCAAACTCATATGATTCTCTCATTCAAATATAGAACCCAAACTGCGCCTGGAGGGCTGCTCAAGAGTTCTGGAAATAGTTCTAGATACTCGGGGGCAGCACACCAACTGATCTGAATCTGATCTGAATTTAAAAGGACGACAAAAAGATCAAATTTCCCTGCTGCCAACCTGAACAATCTTGTCAGTAAATGTCCAATTCGAAGATGTATATAGTTAACTTCCTTAAGTTTCCTTTCATGAAAGTGGGCAACCGTGTTTGTTCGTAGATACACAAAGCATTTTGAAACCAAATCAACCCCTCCATAATTGGAAAGGAGCAGCAAACATGCTTGAACAAGAAAACAAAGCCATTGATTACAGTTGATTTTCACTACCGTACGGCAAACTTTGATTATAACTACAACAGAGGAAACTGCAAAATACAACCCATATAAGTACGAGTTTACATTCTCAAAAGCAACTGATCATTACATTTGAATTTCAAGCTCACATTTGCAATTTTGTTGTTTTGTTGTGCATAATTTGCAAACAGTGTTTGTACATTTTTTTTTTCAAATCGATAAATGTCTGTACAACCTTAGAAAGGCTGTAGTTGGGAATTCCATATTTTTTGCACCAACAACTGAAATGCACATTTCTTTCAAAGTCGTCTTATTAACGCGTTGACTTGGACAGCCCTAATGTATATGTTTGATGTCTTTGGCAATAGGAGCCACCGCTTTCACTCCTAAGAAACAAAGACGACGCTTCGCACCACTCCAGCCTGCACAGTAGGAAGCTTATAGTGCTCTGCACCTTCTGCCACATGCTATCTAGTGCAACTCAGCAGACCAGGCGGATCAAGATAAGGAACTTTATGGTCATTGCAGTTAGCCACCACAGTAGATTAACTTCTATTTCTATCCCGTGCGAAGCGTCATGTTCCGTAAATTAAATGAAAAATAAAGTACACGTGATAAAATGGGAGGGGGTGGGGTGGGGGGGGGGGAATCAATAATTTCACGGAGCAACATGTCCTTATTACAGAGCCAAGACTGGAGGCCGACTCTTTATTTCCACGTTCTCGACAGTGTGGTTTATGAGTCAGGGCATCATGGGACACATCAGGCCACTAAAGCTTTTTTTTATTCCCCTCAGTCGGAGAATAAAAAGTTGGGGTTGTGTTTGCTTTGGCTGATTAGCATACAGCTGACGCTTGACAATGGATCCACACAGCAAACTCTGCGTTTGCATAGGCAGCCATTGCATGGATTAAAGAAACACAAGGGCCACGTCACGGCTACCTCAGAAGGAGACCGCATTCCTGAAGGAGCGCCTATTGAAAGCCTCTTGAATCCGAATCAGGAGCGCAAATGGGTCCACGAGACACGCTGACCTCATTTTCAGTGGCCACGTTTAGCACTTAAAACGCCTTTTATCGGGCGTGATAACTTTCAGGCTGAAGGTCACCGTGTACTTAGATAAAAGCAGAGGTGAAAGCCCTCTCTGACGAGGCGGGAGCAGACGATTCCCGCTTGTGTTGCAGAGGTGCAGGCTGACGGTGTGACCGTGCAGCCTCTCAGGCAAAGTAGCCCGTTGGACTTTAGCCAAGGCTCCAACACCGGCAACAGCTCAGCAGAAATGCAGTGGAGGTTTGCTTCACGCTACTGCCGTTACGACTTCGTCCCATTTAGTTTAATTGAAGTTTTGCAGAGCTCAACTGGATGACAGACCTCATTTATAACCACAAAGTAATAACATAAACTAAGGGGAGAACTGTGGACACATTCAATGAACTCCCTATTAGAGGAAGTGGGAAGTTGGCATCACGTTAGCATGGTGGCTAATATTATTATTCGCTAACACATTTCCATGGCAGTAATATTGTTTGCTTGGAGTGAGATTGTTTTCGTCTTTTTGGTTGTTCCATCCTGTAATATTTCCATCACAGGATGCAGCAGAGAAGTTCCAGCTTCCGACGGCAACATCCCTGTTGGTTTTTAACACAGCCCTTGACCCTAGATGATGACCTTTAGTGACTCACTAACTCCGTCATCATTCCAGTACGAGCGTAAAAAAATGATGCAGTCAAACGCGTGTGTGGGAAAGATACCAAACAACAGGAACTTCTGGGTGGAAAATGAGCTTTTTCTCCAACCCCGGGATTCCAAACGCACCGAGCCTCCAGCTTCAGGTGAAGGCGTTGGGGAAGTGTCGTGATGATCGACTGCCCCCTGCAGCTCAAACGGAGTCGTGCCGCTCCTTCCTCACTCTCTCTGCGCAGAGGAATCCACCTTAAAGAAATAAATGAACTCGGCGGCTCTACTGCCTTCCCAGAACCGTCGGTGCAAATGGCGCTCTTACATTTTGTTTAATGGGTTTGAATAAAACATGACTTCCAGAACTCCATACTATTTGGCCCAACGCAGTCTGGTGAATCTACTCATGCGCAGAAAGAGAACGCACTGCCGGGAGAATCACATTGAATTGCAGAACGCTTTTGTTAACGTAACTTTACGTAATTTTAAGGATTTTTGTTAATTCTGTGCTTTGTTGGATTAGTGCCGTCTCTTGCAAACAGCGTTGGGTTGCTGCCCTCACTTTCTGCTGCCGCTGCTCCGCTCTCCTTCTCCCTCTTCCTCTCCGTCTCCCTTCCCACTGCACCCTGGACCGCTCGGAGTGAATTGCAGATGTGATACGTGGGAGTAGAGACAAACAGTAATATTCACGGGCCAAACAAGAGGGCAGCTGCCATCAAGGAGCGTTTAGTTCCTGCTGTTGCCGTGGCGACCGGCCAGCTTCAGCAACATCACCGCCGCCGCCGCCTGCTCTCAGTGATGAAACTGAGGAAACTGCAAAGAGATGCGTTGACTATGGTCAACAGCAATTTATCACTGTGTTAAGTCCCTCATTTGAACTGTCCCATTGTTGCAAGGAGCGTTGGATAGCCTGGAAATGCTATGCTTAGCGAGCTGGCTCAGACCATTCGAGCACCTTCACGACACCCTTTCACTCTATAGTCCACACTCCACATGTTAATTAGACTGTTTCATGTTGCAAACTGCACTTTCCTGGAGCTCCCAACCTGTGAACACGCCGTTTGCAATTTGCACCCCACCCCCCTCCCACCCACCCCCAAAACTCGCGACCAGAACTAACTGGGGTTACATAAATTCGGTTTCAACTGGAGCATAATGTCCTTTCTCCAAATGTCTCGTGTCCTCGGGCGCTCAGGTCGCGTCCACCCAACAAGCGTTGCATTTGTTTGCTGTTGGAGCGTTGCCCAGATGAGTCCTCGTCCAGTTGGGGGAAAATATGCCGCAACAAAGTCCATATGGCTGGAAAATAAGGCCTTGCCTCTGGACAGCTGGTGGCATATGCTGCATACATTTGCAAGTCTAAACTATAAAATACACAGTTTTGGAACTCGGCCCTTTATGATGTCACCTAAGGGACTGATACCTCTCCCTAGTTAGTCAGTAAGTGTTTTCCACGACTGTGAGACCTCCTCACGGCTGGTTTTATTTTACTTAGCAGGAAGCTAAAAAAAAACGACAAATTTCTTTATTTGTCTGAGCTGATTGCTGGTTAGCTGTCGGTAGGAGACTCGTCACCAGAGCCGAGAGGATCAGAAGGCAGGCAGATGGACGTGGACCAAAGCCAGTGATCACAGAAAGTGGGTGAAAAGACACTGGGGGGGTTTCCCAGTAGTGCCCCGTCCTCCCAGCACCCAGGGGAGTTTTTAAAAGCTTACATTACTGTGCGTGTTGAGTTGCTTGACTTGATCCCCCCCCCCCCCAGTATTTACCCGTAAAAGGTTCAAATGTCGACATTGTTGACATTGTTAAGCCCATTTATTTGTTTACACCATCTTCCCTGCTCCCAAACTGGGTCGTCGGAGCAGAGCGGGAAGCTTTTTTTTAAATATTTAAGGCCGTTTGGAGGGCATCAAAATGCAAACAAAAACAGTCTGCTGCCAACTGCAGGGTTCTTTGCTGGGATTAGTCTGCAAACATTTGTGCATGCAAACATATGTTGGGTGTCAGGAAGGAGGAAAGTGCCCTGTCTTTCACAGAGTCAACAGGTTCATCTCCCATCCTAGTCCACAACACATATTTAAGAGTCATGTAATTGCTCATGAATTGTATATGAGAATGAGAAGGTGATGTGTGTGTGTGTGTGTGTGTGTGTGTGTGTGTGTGTGTGTGTGTGTGTGTGTGTGAACGCGCAGGTCTGTACAGTACAGCTGTATTTATTTGTGTGATGTTCACACATGCAGACCAGCCTGGATCAACAACCTTGAACAGCGTGTGGAGGACACAGTATGGAGAAATACACACAGAGAGGGGTCAGAGGTCACCTGCAGGAAGGCATGGGAAAGGGTGATCATGATATAATGTATTCAGAAATTACACAAAGACTCTCATTTGAATCAGACAATCATTTTTTTCCCACATTTTCACGTCAGCGGACATGATGTACGGGGTCACGTGACCAGTTCGCTTCAAGTGAAAGCGCTAAATGTTTTGTCCCCCCCCCTCAAAGTGGGCTCTCGCGGGACAAGGCTTTAGACCATTCCATGGAAACCCCTGCAAATCGCAGTTGTGCTTTGTTGAAATTGTAAACGCAGCTATTGTGATGCATATTAGGTCCTGAACGCTCAGTCACGTAACAGAACCGATTAGAACCCACCGCGTGCATTTCAGAGGTCTATACACATTTGCCTGGTTTTAAATTGGTAGCTAAAAATCAACAACTGTCGTGTTTCCGTCAGCATTTACATCTCGCTAAAGCGGAGGCCCGCTTGCTCGCAACACGCCAACACTTTTCCGCAGCTGTCCTCTTCTGGGATGGAATTCAACAATGAGAAAACCAACAGGAATGCAGAGCGATGTGGAAATTCCCTGCTCCGTGCAGGTTGGAGCCATTGAGCCGGGCCAGTCTAAATAAAATGTCTTTTACAGTTGGAGCGCGAGCTTTCCACAAGCTATATTACATGGGTTTAAGAATGTGTCCTTTCACTATGAGATGCTAATAAGTCAAACATACGGGGGCACGTTCCCGAGCTACAATGAATAAGCAAAAAGGAAATAAATGATGAACCCATACATCAGACAAAAGCATTTTCTATAGCTCCGTGACCCCTAGCATTGCCGAAAAACCTAAATATGGCAATAAAAAGCTGGTCATGGAAAGGGCTGAACTTGGAAGAACCTCTCAAATATGGCTAAAAGGTTTTGACGCTCTCATGAGGAGGTGTTTGTTCAGTCTGCAGGGCCACTAGTTGGAATTGGTTTAGTTTGTGATTACGCAAAAAAAAAATAAATAAATAAAAAAATTTAAAAAAAAAAGAGAAAAGAGACGATAGATTTTTCCTCTTTTTTTTTTTTTCCTTGTGAATTTCCCGCCGCTGCTCCTGACCCTCCGAGCTCGCTGGTGCTGCTGCCTGCAGCCGCCGCCCAGATCCAACCAGACTGCGGTGTGCAACGTTACGTAACCTCCTCCTCAGTTTCAGTGCCGCTGTGCTGCACAGCTCTCACCGAGACCCCCGCCGCACAGTGCGTGACATAACCCCCCGCACATCTGACTCGCGTCCTCATGACCCCACCCCCACCCCCCATCCCATCCCCCATCCCATCCCCACTCCGCTTGACACCCCGGAGGCGCTTTAGCTTTTTACTTGCCTTCTTCTCCAAACGCTCCTTCCACCGGACAGCTGACTATTTTTACACGGATAAGGGCCGCGCACGCCATCGCTCCGGTGGGCATCACATTGTCAGACCTCCCCTCCCACCCCCCTCCCCTCCCCCGCTCACAGCTTTATTTCTGGCTGTAGCCCTCGCTTTCCTCAGCTGGTGTGCGTCTCTTTGTGACATAACTGCACGCAGCAGCGAGCACTCTTCGCCCTCCGTCCTTCCCTCCCGGATTTCTGTCCTGTCCTCCTCCCCGATGCTCCTTGTTCGGCTTCGCTGTCCGACTTGCGATGAGCCGACACACCCGGCTAGCTGCGGAAATGCAAAAAGGGAGCGTTGGAATCCAATAGTGACGGAAAAATATGACTCATGCTTAAGGAAAATTGGCGTACAGCTCCTTTAATTTTCAAAATGAAAGGAGAAACAATCATAGGACATTGGGGTATTAATTAATATTAGTCGTTCTAAGGGTAGGAAAACCATATAACTTTTTGTTGTATTGCGAGTATACACTTTTATCATTGTGTTTATGGGTAGAGATTTTACCGATTGAAAATAAAATCATCAATCAAGCCAAATTTTACACTCTGGACCTTTAACTTTTACTTTTCGGCCTTCACAAACTATCACAAAAAGCATTTTGCCACAAAAGAGAACGTTTCTTACATTTTTCTCAAGCGTCAAAGCGCCAAAAGCTGCAGTTGCAGAAGGAACCGATACCTTGTTATCTCCTCCTCTGCATATTTGTTCTGCCTTCCGAGGCTGCCTGGTTTTTTTTCATCCCCCCCCCCCCCCCACTCCTAACATGTGGCAGGAAGGAAGAGCAAAGAGAGAGAGACTGAAGGTTAGCTGCTGGGAGAGAGAAGAGGATGCAGACAAAGGTTGGATGGATGCACGATTGGGAACAGCCTGAATTGGGGGGAACTTTCAAAGATGTGCCAGCAGCATATGTACACAAACACCCAAGAGGAAAAAAAGACATCTAATTTTATTTTTATTTTTGTTGAATACATTTGGGTCGCAACTTCGTGATAAGGGGGGGGGAATAAAATGGGTCCTGAGACTCCAGCAGTGTCGAACCACTGATCTGAAGATATTCCTCCTTCTCACTTCTGCTTTGTTCTGTTCTGTTGTTTCTGTTCCCCGAGTTCTGATGCTGACAGCTGGGACGGGGATACACTGAACAAAATGAGAAGACAACATTGTATAATGAGAATACTTGTTTCACCGAGGTGTTGTTTGTTCTTTTATAAGGGTGAAACCCAAAATATTCATTAATTGAGCTAAAAACAACAACAACAACAACAACAACAACAACAAAAAAGCCCTCCAACTCAACGTCACTTGCGAAGAATCTGGAGTCAACACGCCGTCACTTCCTTCTCAACTCTGGTGCTGTTGTTGTTGGTTCAATGCACCGCTAACTTGTACACAGAGGGAGACAATTTGTCCGAATGTGCCTGTGCTGCTGCTGCTGCATCCCTGGCTGTCAGCTCATTAGGCCGCAGTGCTGAGCATGAAGCGCCCTCTAGTGGCTGTAGGACACAGAAGCTCTTTACTCCCAATAAATACCACGCCTGCGCTCCTCAGACAAGAAAAAAAAAAAACAACTAACAGACTACTATCGCAACATTACCAGCAGAAAGAACAATAGCAACAAAAACATTGACTTTATGAAGCCCCCTGCAGTTGTAGGGTCTTTCAGAAATCCTCCAAGTTTGAAAAATAATGGCATGAATAAGATTTGTTTCACTATTTAGCGTTTGTTGCTTATATTTAGCTTAAATGTCTTCGGGCTGCGTAGCACATTTGGTATCAGAGGATTCCTTCTTGCAAGTGGAACATAAAAACAAGACACATTTAGCTTTTTTCACGTCTTTGACAAGTCCCATCCATTAGTTTCAGCTCGGTAAGCCTGTCTTTAAGCACTATTAAGCAGACTTAAACCCACTTATCGTGTACCCCTCAAAGAAAACGCTTGGCACCGCATCACAGAGACAAAAAAGAAAAAAGAAAAAAAAAGAAAAATATGAGATGTGGCAGAAATTCTCGGCAAAACTGAGAAGAAATGTTTCCACGGCGGCTGTTCGTTCCGCTGAATCCCGGCAGCTCGCAGTGAATCGCCGCAGAGCCCAAAATGCACCCAAGCTCGGGGTGACCTCGGCCGGCCCGGGCTGCAGATGTGATCTGGAGCTGAGGAGTTTGCTGTGAAAAGGTCACTGCATCCCACACACAGAGAGCCTCTCTGCGGAGGCGGCCCTGGCGCCCAGAGACTGCATGGATGTGACTGCGGTCTTGTTTTTCACTGCTGGTAGAAAACCAACAAGTTGCATCAATCACAGCCAGCCGGAGACCTCTCCCAACCCCAAACACTGCAGGGATTGGTAATCCGCCCCCCCCCAAAATAAAAAAGCTCTCGCTCTGAGGATTATCTGGGTCACTGTTTGGGAGTGTGGATGTCTGCAATGCCTCCGATGAAAGCTTAAAAATACTGGGTGGAATATTGTGAGCGCGAGCTACTCAAAAGATCGGATGCGGTGCGAGTCGGATGCGGACCTCCGCGGGATGTTGACTGGATTTTGGTTCCAGTAGAGAGTGACGTCACGCATGGGTTGAGCGGACGAGGCCCAGTGTGGGAAAAAAAAAACAAACAAAAAAAAACCTGGCACAGCAGATGGAGCGTTTTCCTCAAATGTCTTTGATTCATGCGATGAATCAGTCAGAGTCTGGGAAAATGTTTGTGAAGGCGTGTCCGCTTCAGACCAATCTGCCCTAAAACGGAATCCAGTATGGGGTCATTGGAAGGTCGCGCCGACATTTCAGTCAGCGCGTTTGCTCCCTGTTCTACGGATTTGCTCGAGTGTATTTGACTATTCGATTGACACTCTTAATAGACACTCTTCAAATATTTAACCGAGTGCCCTACGAGGGGTCAAAATGCCGATTATGCCCCCCCCGCCCGCCCCCTTAGTGTGCATTAATTCTGCACGTCTGTGTGCCAAACCTCACGTCCCTCCAGCAGGTGTTCAGAAAGCCTTGTCCTCCCATCTGTCAGATCGCTGGCGTGGACTCCGGGCGGTGGCGGCGGCGGCGGCAACGTGTCCCGCCTGATTGTTCCTGTAGGGGAGAGACACCCAAACCACTCTCCCTCCTCTGGATGAGCGCACCTCCTAAAAGTTTAATGGCCATCTGTGACGGCAAACTCCGCTTCATCTTGCTTCCTTGAAGTGATGGCGCGCGGAGATTTCGCACGATGACCCTGCCGGGTCGTCTCAGCGGAAGCAAAGGACCAAAGACAACTCGTGATCGGGACACTGCCTTTATTTTGCCTTGGGAAATAGAAAGTCATATCACAACCACTCAAGGAGCATTCACACGGCTTCTTATCATCAGGTTTGTTGATTTTTCTTTTCGTTGTTGTAGTTTTTTTTTCCCCCACCCGCCGCCACCAGTCACTGTGTGCTTTTTTTTTTTTGTACAAGCGTGTTTTTGGAACGGAGAAATGGCAAAAGCCTGTAACAATCAATGCAGTTTAAAGGCGACTTAAGAAAGAGGATATAAGGAAAATAATAAAAAAGAGAGAGAGAGTGAGAGAGAGAGAGAGAGAGAAATGCAATACCTTGTCTGTCACAGAACACATTCTCGTCCGTTGCAGAAAGAAAGGCAAAACAGTAAGAACAGACTCGTATAAAAAAGTGCTTTGTAAGTGAGAACTTTCCTATTTATTATTCTAACATCCTGTTGTAGCACAAATGAGTACTGAAGCTTTTTATTTGGATATATATATATTTATATTTTTTTCACGCAACACACTGAAGCTTTTCTTGCGACTTACATTTAACATTACGACCGGCACCTTGGCTGCTAGCAGTATAAACCTCCTCGTGAATACTGGTGGATTATTCCCCAAAAATGATTTCTCTTCGGACATTTTGGATGACGTGGCCTTTGATGCTGACTGGACTGTACGTGACCAGGTCCAGGTGGCAGTGAATACGTTTGGGATGTTTTATCAGTTTGGCAGGAGGATGTTGAAATTCACCGGTGCATCATTTCAAGAAAAAAAATAAATAAATAAAGATGGAAGGAAATATTTGTTATTTGGTGCTTAGCTGCCCGTTAAATGCTCACTCTCGCGGTTGTTTTCCGATGAGCACCAAGCTGCTACTTATTTATTTGCCACTGTAATCAGTTTTTTGTGGGACTTCTAATTTTTAATTCTAGCTAAAGTGGCCTTTGATCTAATGAAATACGTGGACGCAACTTCCTCCCGCTCACTACATTCAGGCGAACAAAATCTTTGAGCCTTTCTGCACTTCACTGTGTCCAGCTAGGGTGCATTGTCCTGAAGGGAGGGGGGGGGGGGGGGGCACGACAGCCATGTTGTTGAATCCCCACAGGATCTGAATTTTTTAGACCTGTGACTAATGGACTCGAGAGCTGCCCGAGTTCGGACACTCAAGATGACCCTGAGCAGCTTTTAACGGCTCCAGAGTGCGTCTGCTGTGACAAAACACCCGCGGGGGGGGGGGAGATGTGGTCTGACAATACTACAGTTAAAGGGAAATACTTCAGTTAAAGATAAGAGGTTTTAATATTTGATCAGAAGCACAAAAATCCCAAAGTAGCTTTTAAACTTTTCGATAGTTGGCAGATATGCTGGGTTTCAATACTTTGATCACGTAAAAAATAATAATGTTTCTTTTTAATACTGCATTTAGGGTTTTTTTTTTTGGTTTTTTTAAAGAATATTTTCATGGAAGAGACATCATTTGTTTGTATCATCATCCTGTGCCTTGTCTCTGCCTGTCAAGAAGTGTGGGGTGGGCAAACTGACCGGCCAATATGCGATATTCTTGACTGATTATTCATTTGCTTGATAAATATATATGCCAGCTTTGTATTTTTTTTTTTTTTAGTGATAATTCTTATTTTGTACGTTGGCCTGCGACACTTTAGAGAACCTTTTTGTCAAACAAACCAGTCAATCCACTTCCATACCCATGCAGGAATATCGAAACTGTGATGCCATTTGATACGTACGTACGAACAAAACTGTTCCCCTCCCGTGTTAGCATCTAACATCTGCGAAAAAGCATCACATCGGCATTCATCAAAACATCGTAAAGAGCAAGATTTCCTTTCCTTCTTTTTCAGTCACATATTCCCAAAAAAAAAGAAAAAGAAAAAGAGCCTTCGCTTGAAACGGACGTGTAAGAAAATGGTGCTTCGTCTTGCTGCCATCTGCCTTTTCCCACTTGGTAACATCAACGACAGAGTATAAAGTTGTGTACTTGGCAAAAGAAAAACCAAAAAAAGCAATCACGGAGGCACCGTTTACACAGGGTTGGAAAACAGCGAGACGCTAAGACGACGGGACAGAAGCAGATGCGAGCAGCGTATCTTATATCCTGGAAAAACCTTTGATAAATAATTGAGTGAATGTTAAAAAAAAAGAAGAGTGGAAACAGTGCAGCGAAGGGCAGAGACGAGATGGGTCGATGCGAACACCGGCGTGTGAGCCCGACGGTGCGTTCGGGGGTTTGGTTTGGTCCCGGACGGCCTGACGCAGGCGAGGTGGGGGGGGGGAGGGGGGGGGGGTTTGCGTAAAACGATGAGCGGTGATGCGCACGACAACCTCCGTGCGTGCGAGTGGGGACGAGCAACAAAGGCCGCGCGAGATTCGTCTCGGCCTCGTTGCTGGGAAACTACGGAGACGTTTGACCCTTCACGGAGCAGAAAACTCCCCGCAATGGAAAAAAAAAAAAAATATATATATATATATATATATATATATATATATATATATTGTAACGCTAATCTTCTCCTTGTGTTTTTTGTAGTGTTTGAACCTTGGGCTAAACAATAAACTAACCACTGTGATTATTATTGTGATTGTTAATATTATTTTTACCCAGTCATCACAAAAATCTCATTTCACACCCCGAACACTGTTGGACAACACTGGAGGTGTAACGAAGAATGCGGCCGGCCTCTGGTTCATCACTGGGATAGACCAAAAAAAAAAAAACTAAACCTAATAAAAATAAAAAAAATTCCAATCTGCACTATTACTATATACTAAATCAATTGGATGGGGGTTGTGTCAGACCACCATGTGACCAGCTGTCCCAGTTCGTCATCAATTTTCTTCGGGTTTAACCTACAGCCTTCGTTACATTGGATTTTCTTTTTTCGCATGATAAAACAAACACTCCCGGACGCTTTGGTTTGCGTAAAAAAAAAAAAGGTTGAACGGTTGCACGGTGGAACAGAGGGGGAGCTGAGTGGTGTGATACGTCACGGCTAACGTCAACGTTGGGTTCTTTCTGGGACGAAACACATCGACGGGTGGGGTGGGGTGTGGTGGGGGGGTTTTCGTGCTCTTGACTTTTCAGGGGTCCGCGTGGGGAAAGCGTAGGAGCCGCTGGTTTACACCTCAAGTTTTTTTTTCGGGGAATGAATACCGCTTTCCAAAAAATAAGTTCATTTAGGGTAGTGCAAATTTGTCTTTTGAGGGTTTTCGTGGGGGGGAGGGGGGGGAGAAGGTGCTCTCAACAAACACACTCGGTGCTTTAGTGCTGATACTTCAAGATCCTCGACTAATTTTAGAAACGCTGCCTCCAAGTTGATCTAATATATTCCTGGTTGCTGGTGTGTCTGCATTAATGCCTGGGCGGTAGTGTTCTGCTTTTTAATGCCTTTTAATGCTAACTGTTAGCTGTTCCTTCACAAATACAAGTAACATAGCAATGAAAAAAACAAGGGTCTTCTTCTCGCTGCCTGGCTGTGGTTTCGAAGGGGACGGGTGAAAATAAAGGCACAGAGATTTCGACTCCCCACCCCGGCTGTCGTCGCCCCCCCTCCCCACCCCCACCCCGCCACCTCCCCTCCCCCCTCCCACTGTCTCTGGGAAGTTTCCGGAGCGCTCCGTCGGCCGCGATCACCATCAATACTTGGCTGTCGCGCAGGGACGACCTCTTCAGCCTCGACGCCTCCCATCCTTCCTTCCTCCCTCCCTCCCCCCCTCCCACCCTCTCTCCTCCTCCACCTCTTCCTTTTCCCCCGGAGACGCCGCACAGTCGCGCTGCTCCGTCAGTATAAAGCAGTGGGTTGGAAAACAACAAAGTAAAAAAAGAAAAAGAATAAATAAATAAAAATCTAAAGAAGCAGCAGCAGCAAGCAGCAGGAAATTCACCTCCTCTTCTCCAGCGTCTCTGAATTCAAGCTTGATCCATTTATAGCCCGGCGCCGTCGTATGACAAACGTGAACATTTTATTTATTTATTTTTTTGAGGACGAGTGGCTGCACGAGCGGCGAGAGAGGGAGGTTGGGGCGAAGACGCTTTTGTCCCGGCGTCCGTTAAACTTCCTGTCTGGCAAACGGTATCCCGGCAGTTTTCCCGCCAGCGTTTTAATCTTTAGCCTTGGACCTCGCCGACAGCTGCGGACGCAAGGGCTCGCCGCGGGCCACTCTGGGACGCTTGGGTGCAATGCGGAGAGGACGAATGAGGTCAAAGGGCGCGCGGCCCTGACGTCAGCGCCGCAGATGTGGACGTCGATTCGTGCACGTCTCCGACCCGCGTCCGTCCCGTCGGTGGGCTCCCCTTCCTCCTGGAGGGATCGCACGCTAAAACGATCAATCCTGGGAGGTCAGCCCCTAGTGATGTCACTGACTGAGGGGGCAGTTCAGAATTTTAATTTTCCAAGTGAGCCAGTGTGCTCCACTGTGCATCCAGTCCTTCTGGTTTAGCAGAGTTGGCTGGTGCTAGGCTAGCGCAAGTCAATGGTTTCTGCTAGCCTGCCAATAACAAATATCGTACCCACTTCACAATACACCGAATAAATTGTACCACCAGAATGTCAAACGTGTAAATGTCCGTGCCGATCGAATAACTGTTGGAAAGAAAACTACTCTTGCATTACGTTGCACTTCGAGGGACGAGCTACTCAGCAACTCCACCGTACCCTGCTTCTGTACCAGTGACAGCAGCTGGGTGATGTCAGTGCCGTGGCTTACTACCAACTATGGGAAGTAAAGCTATGTTGCTATTGAGAGCCGCGTCCCTCACAATCTGATGCGATGAAGGGTGCTTTTATTGCTAACACTTTGCCGTCGACACAGACGTTTACGTCGTTAGTCGTGTGTAAGTTGGTTCAGTGGTCAAGATTGTTTTCATCAGCAGGCTAGCAGAAACCATTGACCTGCGCTAGCCTAGCACCGGGGAACTTTGCTCAACTGGAGGACGGGATGTAACGTGTTGACACAGTCTCCGCTGATAAATGGCACACTGGCTGAGTTCTGAACCATGCCTTGAAGGACAGAGCCCACCCCATCACAGCCACATTGTTGTTGTTGTTGTTCCCTTCAAGCTTAGCAAAGCGAATCAAGAGAGCTTTTGCATTGTGGAAGGCTGTAAACGGAAGCCTTCATCGGAGACCTGGAGATTTTTTTGTTGTTGTAATGTTGGCGTGTAGAATGAATCACTCATGACAGATCCACTCCACTCCAGGATGAAAAATCTTTGTAATTTCAGACCTTTGAGAATCAGCGATCAATGTAGGTCAACCTGCCTTCAATCAGGTCTCTGCGATAAAACACGTCTGTCTTCATCTGTCCACTCCATTTACAACCGGCCCTCCAGCGATCAGTCCAGACGGACCCTCCACTCAGTGTCGAGTGTCCTTGAAGGGAATCGTCGAGTCGCCACCGCCGCACATCGAGCGCATGGCATGATGACGGCTCAGGCACGCACACGTGGGGTCGCATTAAAATAAAACAGTATTTTGGAAAAAAAAAAGGATAGGAAAAAAAAGATGAGGTTTTAAAGTGTGTTGCACAAAAAGGAGTTCTCTGTGTTGGTGTCTCAGCAAGGTGGGTGGGCGGTAGGTTAGGGTTAGGTAGGTGGTAGGTTAGGTTAGGTTGGGTGGGCGGTAGGTTGGGTGGGCGGTAGGTTAGGGTTAGGTAGGTGGTAGGTTAGGTTGGGTGGGCGGTAGTTTGCGTAGGTGGTAGTTTGGGTAGGTGGTAGGAAGTTTGGGTAGGTGGTAGTTTGGGTGGGCGGTAGTTTGGGTAGGTGGTAGGTTGGGTGGTCGGTAGGAAGTTCAGGTAGGTGGTAGTTTGGGTGGGCGGTAGTTGGGGTTGGTGGTAGTTTGGGTGGGCGGTAGTTGGGGTAGGTGGTAGGTTGGGTGGGTGGGCGGTAGTTTGGGTATTTGGTAGTTTGGGTGGTCGGTAGGAAGTTCAGGTAGGTGGTAGTTTGGGTGGGCGGTAGTTGGGGTCGGTGGTAGTTTGGGTGGGCGGTAGTTTGGGTGGGCGGTAGTTTGGGTATTTGGTAGGTTGTTTGGGCGGTAGTTGGGGTCGGTGGTACTTTGGGTGGGCGGTAGTTGGGGTAGGTGGTAGGTTGGGTGGGCGGTAGTTTGGGTATTTGGTAGGTTGGGTGGGTGGTAGGTAGGACAGGTGGACATTAGGTAGGTCAAGTAGGTGCTAGGTAGGTAGGGTAAGTGGTAGGTCAGTTAGGTGATAGGTAGGTCGGGTGGTAGGTAGGTTCGGGTGGGCGGGGCCAGACACGACGAGAGAGAAGGCGGCGGTGCAGCTCCGGGACACTGTATGAGTCGGTATTCCCATCCCGCCGGGCCTCTTGGGCCGCCTCTCGTCACTCAGTACTCCCACTCGTCCGTCTTCATGTCCAGGTAGTTGAGGATGTTCTGGGCGAACTTGACCGCCTGCTTGCGTGCGGCCTTGGTCATGTCGTCGCCCTGCGGGTCCACGGCGTCCAGCGCCAGCAGCTGCTTGGTCAGCAGCTCCTCCAGCATCATGTAGCTCTTGTCGGCCCGCTTGCCGTCGAAGCCCAGCACCTGCGCCTGCAGATCCGACAGGCTGCCCAGCACCATCCACACGGCCCGGTGCGCCGGGTGCTCGCCGGGACCCGTCGGGCCTCGGCGGGCCAGCGCCTCGCGCAGGTCCAGGAATGTGATGATGGCCTGGACCTCCACCACGGATCGGCGCCTCGCCTCCCGGATGCAAGGGTTCTTGGCCGTGTCCACCTGGTCCAGGTGGGTGAGCAGGCTCTGCAGCTCGGCCTTGGGCCGGAAGCTCAGGTCGCCCGTCACGCAGTGGCGCAGGACGCCCTCGCGCAGGTGGGAGACGTGCGCACGCACGGCCTCGATTTCGCGGATGGAATCGTTCTGTGCCAAGTCGTACCTGAGGACACGACAAAACAGACACTTACTAAACTTTATATTGAAAGAGCAGTTTTAAAAAAAACTGCCCCATATTGGGGGGGGGGGGGGGGGGGGGGGGGAGTGCCTGCATGTTTTCTAATGTTTCTGCATGTTTCTCGTTCTCACGACCCCCATTTTATTTCCTTGCGGTGAAGTCTCGACCCAAATTCATTCCACAAAAATAAATGATGATGGAAATCGACCATGTTTTTCAATTGTTCCAAACGCACGGATGAAAAAAAATGTGTCTTTTAATTAAAGTCAATTCTAGAGAGCTGGTAATTGTATTTCCGGGGGACTGCATTACTGTGTCAATGAATCACACAGTCATACTCGGGATTCGGACGTGTCGTACCTGTGGCAGTGTAGTGACACACTGACGAGTGATGTTATGCTTTGTTGTCCCCGACGACTGGGAACAGCTGATGTCTAAACACACTTGTCAGTGTGCATCACTTACTGAGAGCTAAAGCTAAAAACGAGGCGTACCACCCATGACGCATACACCCTGTTACGTAATGGATCCAATTAAAAATGCATTGGTTTGCTGAATTATTTGATTTCACCCCGAATAGGAAACGCGCTGTCAGGCAGCTGGACTGTCCACACCAGGCTTCCTTAGAAATATGCGGCGCAAGATGGCAGCTGACTGGGAGCAGTCCTCCTGTATAAGAACTGTTTTATGGGTAGGAAAACAAAATGACCTGTTGTACTGCGAGATTCCACTTTTAGTGTTAAGTATTAAGTATTAACGGGCAGTATTTGACGCTTTTATTAATATCATGACCCCAACTGGGGTCAAAGTAAAAGCACAGGAAATTAAAGACGTGTCAGTTGGCCAATAACGGCAACCAAGTAAAACCTCCCGTGCACAGATTGCAAAGGGAATTGATTTTGAAAAACAATTTAGGGGGGGGGGGGGCTTTAGTGTCATTAAGCTGCTTGGCAACGAGAGGATAATTAATTCTAATCCGAATTTAGCCTCGCAAGTCACTTCATCTCAACCCTCACGCGCAAACTGAGGCACAACAGAAAGTTCACTTCTGTTGTGCCTCGCACTCGCTCCAAAGACGACCGCGTGGACGAAGTGGCTCCACTTAATGAAGCGCCCGCTGGGTGTATAATTTCTGCTGCTCTGCGCCGTTCAGATTTGCATGTGAATTCAGCGCCCGGCCACCCAGTGCCGCTTTCTGCAGGGAACACCCGACGGCAGCGCGGACACTCCGGAGCGCAGAAAAGTGTGTTTAAGTGCTGCCATCTGAAGAGAAAATAGCTCCGTCTCATCCAATATTTATCATTTTATTACATCAAATGGACCGTGTTGAAGTTTGGAGCTGCTGCTGCTGCTGCGGAGACAACAAGGAGATTTTTTAGCTCAGGCCTGTGTTGGGATTTTTTTTTTTCTCCGCCCCGATTTATTGCTTAACACAGTATTAAAAAAAAAAAGTTTTAAAAAAAGAATTCATGTACTGCTCAACAAAACTGCTGTTAGCCAAATGGCAAATATGAGAGTTGAGGGACAAGACATACATGTGTGTACACAAAAACACACACATATACAGATCGGTATATAATAGAGGTGACCAGCAGCATGTGTGGGTGGGTGTCCCACCTGCGCGTGTCGTCGCCCTCCACCTCCAGGTCCAGGTGTTTCAGCAGCCCGTTGATCTCCTCCACCACCTGCTTGCGGTAGTTGCGGATGGCCGCGTTGCCCGAGACGTCCAGCGCGTCCAGCTCCACCTGCATCTCCGTCAGCAGGCGCGACAGGTGCGCGCAGCTGTCGCGGCCGCTCAGGCCCATCAGCAGCGCCACCAGCTGGCTGCGCGCCACGCTGACCTTGGCCATCACCTGGTTGATGCGGTGCACGGCCTCGTGCGTGTCCTCCGACAGCGGCAGCGACAGCGTGTGCGCCTGCGTGCGCCCCTCCAGCACGTCCTGCACGGCGCAGAGCCGCGTCAGTGCCCGGTAGCGCGCCTTGCGCAGCGGCACGCGCCCCTCCGTCTTCACCTGCGTGAGCCGCAGCACCAGCCGCTGCAGCGCCTCCACCAGGTCGTCGCTGATGTCGGCGGCGCGGCCCGCCCGCTGCGGCGCCACCACCGCCTCGTCCACCAGCCGCCGCGCCTCCTCGCTCAGCGCTTCCATGGCCAGGCGCGACGGGTGCGTGGCGTTCTCCTCCAGGTAGCGCAGCAGGCCCTCCACCTCCTGCGCCGCCCGCTTGCGGGCGCCCTGCAGCTCCGCCTTGCCCTCTGTGTCCACCTGGTCCACCTCCAGCAGCAGGCGTGTCAGCTCACGCTCCAGCCGCTTGTAGTCGCGGTCATTCTGCAGCCCGCTGAAGGTGCAGACCTGCGGGCCCAGCGCCGCCGCCTCCTTCTGGACCTCGTAGAGCCGCCCCATGGCCGGGTGCTGGGCGTAATAGGCCGCCTGCTGCTCCATGGGATGATGCTGCTGGTGGTGCGGCTGCTGCTGATGCTGCTGCGGGCCACCATGGTCCATCCTCTTCCCACCATCAAAGGGCTTCCCGAACAGGCTGCAAGAATTCAACAAAACTGCTGTTAGCCAAATGGCAAACATGATGGCTGGATTCAGAGAATAGCGGAGTTTTAGTGAACTGTGTTGACGAGATAATCAAGTTAAAAATGGAAAAAAAAAAAAAAAAAAAAAAAAAAAAATCCACGTATCAAGCCTTCCTCTTGGATTCTTATTTTAGATTTACAATCAAAACAACGGCCAATGGGAACGAGGGATGAAGCAAGAGTCAGAACAACAGGTGTTTAATTGGGAAGCAGGCAGAGTCACAGCGGAGCCGAAAGACACAGTGTGGAAAATTCTGCCATCTCGTGGTCAGATTTTTAGATTGCAGTGCTCACTCACTCACACTCCCTCTCGTGAACTTGCCAGTGAACTACGGTGGCTTGTGCACTCAGACCAGGATACCTCGTCCACCTTTTTTGTTTTTGTTTGTCTATGTTGAGAACGCGAGCATTCACCCTGAATACACAATGCGCTGTCATGCAGCTGGATTGTCCACACCAATGGCGCCGCAAGATGGCAGCTAACTGGGAGTAAGAGCCTTGCTATATATAATTTTGTGTGCATATATAAGAACGTTCTATGGGTAGGAATACCTAATAACTTTTATTGTACTGTGAATATACACTTTTTTTCTTTATTTATTATTTATTTAAACTTATGGGCAGTATATTAAGCTTTTACCAAGATGAAAAACATAAATTACGCCAAATTTTACACAATGGACCTTTAATAGCAGCTAAAACGCTGGGTTCCACCTTCTCAGAGTGGGCGGGTGGCTTTTAAAAATGTTCCTTTCAGATATTTTCGCAGTCGGTGCCGGTTGAACAGGACCTCCGGCTAACATCTGAACCCACGCCAGCCGCTTTGGCGGAGAGACAAACCTGCGTAACATCGGCCAATCATGCGAATCTCTTACAACTCTACGGGACTTTACGTCTATGCACTTGGCAGCGAACGCGACCAACGATGTTCTTTGGTCCCTGTGGCACTAATGGGATTAATTTTCGGTTGAGAGAAAAAAAAAATCAAAGGGAAAAAAAAAAAATCTGCCGATATCCGTTTCCGTCTGTTCCAGACGGCGGCTCGTCCTTCTCATCGTCACAACAACATTGTGCCGGGGGAGTGTCACACTTTGACTGGGTCGGCTCCATTCACTCCAGCCCCGAGGTGGGCGAGCTTTTTGACTGGTGGGCTACAATAGGTTCTAAAATTAGACAGAGGGGGCCGGAGCAGGAGCAGATGGATGGAGTGTTTTAGTGACCATAGGAGGAAAAATATTATATTATGGGATATGTAGAAAACTTGTTGCTTTAATGTCTATTGAAAATGAACCAAAGCAAAGTTACAACAAAATCAGTGTCTTTGAAGCCCCCACAGTATTTAGCTCTTTAATGAAATGACTCTTAAAACACTAAAATATACTAATACTAATATAATTTCTTCATGTTTGGCAGAGGAAAATAGTATAAATAACCTTAAAAAGCAGCAAAAGCTGTAGTTTAGAAAAGAAAAAAAATAATCGATCGGAAAATCAAGAAGTAACACAGCGGCCGTCTTTCAGTGCCTTCGAATGAACATCTCCACACTCGACACCAATTAGCAGTGCGACCTCTTTGGTGCGCAGTGGCTGCTGTCTTGCGATGAGTGAAGGCGTCCGCCCACCGACTCCACAATCAGCCGAGGATTAAGGACGCTTCTATCTGCGGCTGGCAGGCGGCGTGTCGTGCCACGCGCTTTTGTTTAAAAAAAAAAAAAAGAATCCAGCAGCCTGCAGCGGCCGTGACAGTCTTTAGGCACAGCTTATCTTTTCACATCGATTCTGGGCGGCCCAGGTCCTGATCTGCTAGCCTTTTTTTTTACAAGAAGCTTTAACCTTAAATTATTTATTAAATTTAAACCTTTAAATTTATAGTAGTAGAAAAGAGACAATACAAGAAGCACAAAGCGAATCTATCTTCCCCAAAAGGTTGCATACCCTTTAAAATGGCCCATTATTCAGTTTTCTACATCCGTTTTACTGCATTGGAGTGCTGTCTAATTTATGGTCAACATTTTAAAGTTTGAGAGGGATCTTTTAATTCATTTAAAATGACCTTTTGGCTCCAGAGGTGAGGAGGAGAACAGAGGAAGAAGAGGACAGGCTGGTGGCACGGGGCTAATTTGGCTCCTCGGACCAACATTAAACTTTAATATTCGTCTATGTGGCTCAAGTGGCAGAAAGAAATATTAATATAATTATGCTGTTGAATGTGAATTTCCTTTTTTTTTTTTTTTTTTGAGGGAGTACTCATACCCGGTACTGGTACCAATACTTGATACAGGTATCGTATCGGTAACAATACCTGATACTGGTATCATATCGGGTATCGGATTTGGTACCGATACCTAATACTGGTATCGTATCAGGGCATCCCCATTACTAATGACAACTTACATAGAGGATTTCACAAACAGGTTACAAGGAGATGAACAACAGGGTCAAAACAAATTGAAAACTGCCAGTAATAGAATAACATGAGAGCCGACTGAGATGAAATGGGAGCTAAAAGTATAAATCTCCAGTCCTCAACACAATAATCAGGAAACGGAGCTCGCCGTACACGCTGCGCTGCTTTGATTGGTCCAACCCGATCCAGTTGAGTGCGGAGGCAGATTTGTCTTACATCCGTCTGCACTTTTCCCCCGGAATGAAAACACCTACTGCCCAAATGCTCCGAAGTAATTCTCAATTCTGAATTGTGAATTAGTCTGGCTGTGCTGGGCTGAGATAGAATGTCAGAGGTCAGAGTTATGTAAACTCAATAAAACAAAACAGCAAAAAAAAAAAAAAAAAAAAAAAAACAGCAGCAGCAGCAGCAGCAGCAGCAGCAGCACAGAGAGTCCTCGGGTTTTTTTCTCAAACAAAAAACAAAAAACAAAAAAAAAAGGCCAGGGGGAGCTCATGAAAACAAACTGATCTCACAGCTGAGCTACATTTTAATTATTGATATTAATAGGTTTGGCTCTTTCTTTTGTTCAGACAAGGGTTCTGTTTGTCCTACCTTGACATGTTTTCGGCGGACCTCACGCCTTCCTCCGAAGTGTCACTTGGTAGCGTGTGACTCGTTTTTATCAGCTGACGTTATGGGGGCGTGACCAACCTGTCAACCAACCTGTGACTGACCTGTCAGATTTAGACAGGTTGGAGCATGAAGGCTCCCTCGTCCCTGGGGCCTGTTTCCTTATTTCAGTCTCCTCCCTGCCCCAACACTGCTGTTTATTGTCTCCTGTGTGGATGACTTTGGCCCTGTCCCTGTCCATGATGTGATCTTTCCCTTTTACAATGATCGGTTATGGCTGATTTGTTAGATTAGATTGGATAAAACTTGTGAGTTTCCTGGTGTGCCTTTTCTTTTATTGCTCTTGTTTGTCTTTTTTCTGTCTCCCTCTCGCACTCTTAATACTCTTTATTGTTCTTTTCTCCGTGTGTTAAAGCTCCTCCCCGTCTCCCCGATGTGTGTTTCAATGCATGATTGACATGGTATTTCGTATACAACGTTGCATTTATTGTTTTCTTCCATTTTGTCTTTGGGCGTTTACCGGTTGTATTTCCTCATGGTTCTTTGGAATGCATCAGGCGACATGCTACATGCCTACATGCCATCTCCCACCTGGAGCACCATCCTGGTGAGGCCAACAGACAGCAGGGGGCGTGAGCGACCCGTCAAGTGAGACAGGTCGCTCACGCCTCCATGGCGTCAGCGGATAAAGACGAGTCACGCGCCACCAAGGGACACTTCCGGGGAAGGCGGAACTCTGCCGAAAACATGTCGAGGTAGGACAAACCCTTGTCTGAACGAAAGAGAGACACCTACGAAAACTGAAGACATAATGAACACTATCGTACTATTGATAGTAATAGTTCAGTGTGAAAATGTTACAACAACACCAAGCCGAGAGTGAGAACTCTCGGATTGCTTTTGATTCTGGTTTTACCCCACTGACTGATCAAAACCAGGCCAGCTTGGGAAGGAAAGAAAGACAGGAGAGGAATGAATGCAGATGACAGTCATCAGAAGCCTGTTAGAAATAAATCAGGCTAAACTACATTTCACGTGACGCGATTCATTTTTCCCCCCCCTTGTTGCCGCGCTCTTCCGCTCGGCAGCTGACACGACGGTAGAAGCCCCTCTAATCTAAATCCCCGGCGAGCGCCGACCCCGCACTCGGAGCTCTAAATACCCAGGACAAAATAAACACGGCTGACCGACACACACACACACACACAAAAAAATCACCACGTTCCCGGCTGTCGTGGCAACAGCGTCACACTTCCCTCCAGCCGATTCACAAATTCGCATCGGCGTCATTTGGAAAAATGTCACGCCGGACGGACTCATCAGCTAAATTGCCAAACTACCTCTTAAAACCAAATGTCAACGCTTCTCTGATGCGGAGCCGAGCCGTCTGGCCCTGACGGTGGACTTAACATCACAACAGCAACAGCACGACTCCGACTATGACTGGTAACAACAAGTCATCTGCTCCCAGTCTTTGAAAATATGTATAAAAACAATATTTTTGTGTCTATATCAAATATAATTGAAAAAAAAGTTTCCACCTCAAAGAGAAGTTGTTTAAAGCAGAGAGACTCGCTGATACCGATATTGGATATCGATACGGATACCAGTACCGGGTATTGGCACAGATATCAGTGTCAGGTATCAGTACGTATACCAATGTCGGGAATAGGTACTGATAGCAGGGTTGTGCACTCTACTCGTACTTGTAAAATATGAGCCGACATATACGACAATTTTGTTAAATTTGTGTGTGCACTGCAGTGAAACTTGTGACAGTCATCCTGTTCTCGAAAAACATGCTGAGCAATGATGCTCAAATAACAGAACATCGGTGAAAAACTTTTAAAAATCAATGTAATTGTGTAATGGTCTTATTAAGTACTCAGTATCGCTATTGGCGCGTACTGAAATGCAAGTGCTGGTAATCCACTCGTTGTGTAAAAAGTAGTATCGGTGCATCCCCTGGTTTAAAGAACAGCATTTTGCTGCTCTGAAGATTTTCTGAATCTCTTTATGGTAATTTTAACCTATTTGCCGAATGCAGATCTCTTTGTTCTCTGGTCGTGGACGTTTCCGCTTAGTGTGGTCTGTGTGTGTCTGCGCTCCGTTGACTTTGCAGCTGTTTCGTTCCGTCAGTTGTCCAGTGCAATCCAATTTGCATCTCTGCATTCGGGACGTGGTGTAGCCAGCGCTCACTGTGAGTCTATTGGTGCTTACTGGAGAAGCTCTTTCGGAGACGCTTCTCGTCTCTCTTTGCGTTTTTAGTGGAAGATTTATTTTTCAATGCAATTGCATAAGAAACACATTTTCTTGAAATTTTGAAATCCTTTTTTTAAATATATATATATATGTGAGTTATTAAGTTATTTTTATAAACATTTTCGTATCATTTATATATTGATATTATTTTATATTATATTCCAAAACTAACAAACAATGGACCTAATTTGTAGAAATAGAAACATTTAAGTTACAATAACATTTTTAAATTTGGAGCAGACCTTTTTTTCATCTTTCTCATAAAACTGTCAGCAAAGATGTAAAGCACTGATACAAACAGCATGTTTATTCGACTCAGTGGGGGACTGGGATGACTCAGTACACACAGTCCTGATTTAAGATGACACTCAAAGGAACAGTGTTGTATTTTAGCCTTTTATTTACTGACACGCCAACACAAGACCCACATATCAATACCAATCCACAAAGGCCAGTGTCTGGAACTTAATCTAGTTCAAGTGTGGATGTACACGTCAAAAACTTTTCAATTGCAATTAGTGGTCATTTCCAAAGAAGTCAGCCATCTTTGACAGCTAGCTACGACTAAAAAAAAAAAAAAAAAAGTGTGGGCAAACAACAGTTGTGCACATGGTATCAGGTGTGTGTGCTAGTTTTGTTGGTTTAGAGCGGGGGTGGGCAAACTTTTTGACTGGTGGGCCTTAGTGGGTTCTCAGCATTCACAGAGGGGCTGGAGCAGGAGCAGATGAACTGAGTGTTTTGGTGACGCTCCTCATAGGAGGAAAAAAATATCATGGTTGCTTTATTGTCTATTTTATGACTTACTTACTAATATAATTTCTTCAAGTTTGACGGGCCAGATTAAAAATCTCAACAGGCCAAATATATGACCCCCGGGCCGTAGTTTGCCCATGCCTGGTTTAGAAACTATGATGCTGTATTCAAGGTTCAACGTGGTAAGGCAATCCCAGCGAGTGTTTGCAAATTCATCCACACACTTCCAGGTAAACAAGTGCAAGTTTCGTCATATTAACCGTATCTCACTTTATTCCGCACTCATTTTTGTAACGCTGCTTAAAAAAATAAATCTGACTGTTTACTCGTAGGAAATGAGGTCATAAAGTGAACTCAATTATAAATCCAGCACACTCCATCCTCAAACGGGGTCTTGCCAAACTAATTAATAACGAACATAGCGCTGTATGTAATATAAGATTAAAGCAAGAGGAAAATAATATTTTACTTCAAACACGCTGTGTGTAGCTGTTATAAGGAGCAACTAACCCAAAGAAGGGACATGAACACGGAATCATTTACAGCATAGGTGTCAAACTCTGGCCCGCGGGCCAAATTTTTCCAACAGTGTAATGACATTTGTCCTGCACGGCAGCGATACAAATTTTTTTAATGTAGGTTCCTCTACTTGGCGGTGCAGACAGCAAGTCGTGAAAGTCAATTGTGAAAGCAGATGAGAGGAAGATTTTAGTTGTGTGGCTCGGGGTTGAGGGGGGGGGGGGGGGGTAGATCGGAAGACGAGCCGCCTGTCAGTCATGCTGCCTGTCGGCATGATGCGATTGGCGCATATGAATGCCGTGACAACAATACGACGTTTTGTTATTCGCAGCATCAATAACACTTATTGGAGTGGAGAGGATTATGTATTAGCATTCCCCGGAGGAGTAGCGTGGTGGTGGTGGTGGTGGTGGTGGTGAAGGGGCGGGGCATAGCAAGAATTAGTGGATGACTGCGAGTTCGAGCTGAAAATTTTCAGGGCACTCAATTTAGATAATCTCAGCAAAATCCAAAGCACCCTGGCAAACACCTCGCATCCCCTAATTTGATCCGAGAGATTAAGCAAAACGGGCCTGATTCCAGTCTTAAAAGTGAGTCAGCCGGAGGAAACACAGCTAGCCAGCACCGCTGTCTCCGGGTCCCTCCCCCCAAAAAAACCCACCCATGCACCTTCCCCATCATCAATGCTTTGCGCATTATGTCACCGTGGAAAATCCCACCTGTCCAGCTGATGATGGAAAGGATGAATGGGGGTCTTTTTGGTCACCGGTCAGAACAAAAGCTGCTATTAAAACCAACGACAACACGTCTCCACGGCGACCTGCCTGGTGCTTCCTCTTCCAAAAACCCTGACAGCTCTCACACCCAAACACACACACACACGCACACACACATCGAGCCTCACCTTTTCAGAACTCCGAACACATTCGCGCACATTTTTACGGATGTCTGTTTCCATCAGCCGAAGCGGGGTTGTCGGGTGAGGTAGTGTACCATCCAGGTGTATAATCCTCCCTCCTCCCCAAAAAATTAATTGACAATGACTTGGATGGGAGGCTTGGTGCGATGCTTCAGCACCGAGCGAGCGACTGACTGACTGACTGGACTGCGGACGGGCTGCTGTGGCTGTGTCGCCCCTCCCACACACTATCACAGGGGCTTCCTCCTCCAAGTCACGCTTTCAAAAATAAACCTGTTTTACACACACGTAGTTTATTGATGCTCTTTTGCGATATTTC
Organism: Nelusetta ayraudi; assembly: GCF_046127955.1. NCBI lineage: Eukaryota > Metazoa > Chordata > Actinopteri > Tetraodontiformes > Monacanthidae > Nelusetta > Nelusetta ayraudi. The sequence continues at coordinate 2,464,925 of NW_027466071.1, forward strand.
TACAAGCGGAACGTTTAATTTGGGAGCCAGTTTCCAGAGTCCTGTGAACACCATTGTCTGTCGGTTTTTTTCAGCTAGCTACCTATGATCACCTGACTGTGCCCCACCTTGACCACATAAATCTCGCTTTTTGGGGGGTTTTCATACATCGACATCACTTTGTCACTTGAATTAGTTCACTCTTACCTGCATAACCACCGCACAGCCATCTGAACTGACCGGGAAAAGTGCGCACTTCCTCTGATTAAAGCTAAACATTAGCCTACCTAGCTACCTTCGAGCTGTTACTTTCAACTGTCGCGGCGGCCGCCCATCAATAAACTAACACGGAGTTTCTCCTGGTTCCAGGGAAAGAAAATAACAAAGGAACATCGAATAACCGTTCCGTTACGTCAAAGAACATCCGAAGGTGTGCTTAACATAACAAAGAGCCACATGGACGCGAAGAAGAAAACCTAAAACCATGATGTCGCCTGTGTTACCTTTTACTATTTTTAACGCCGTGTAATGTTTTCGCCGGCCAACAGTGAGAGCGCTACATTTTCTGATGCCGTCGTGCCGGTCTGAATAACACTTCATACGTGCCGAGGATGAAACGTTGAAATAAGAAACGCGCAATTTGCTTACTCTTAGAGCCATTTGGATTTTTATTTTATTTTATTTTAACAAGCCTTATATAATAAAGACATTTGAATATAACTTTCTTCCAACCTTATTAAATTTATCTTCACACCTAAAAAAAAAATAAAAAAATTTAAAGAACCTCCCTGCTACCCAAAAGTACCACCTCTATATTTACTTTAATATACGGTGAATTTATAAACGCTGCACATCAAGGTGCACAAAAGTGAATAATAAAGTCACATGACTTGTAACCGAATACTATATTTTTTTTTGTAAAGAGTAAAACGTTAGCGTGAACATTTTGAACGTCAGGGGTTTTGACATTTTTAGTACGTGTAAATGCCATAGCAATTTTTCCGAAGAAAGGTGGAAACTAGACATTCTCTCCCCCACAAGTTCGCTAAACCCCGCCTCGCCGATTTAAAAGGGGACAACTTTTGAAGCGTACCCTTTCCGCGTGTAGGGTCACGTGATCACCGCTAGAAGGACGGGAAGGACGACTGCTGCACGTCGTGAGTTGCGGCGTGAAGATGAGCGTTTGATTAGTTTATAACACCGGTGCGTACACGCACACACTATCGAACCACAGAATCTTGGCTAAAAACAAAAGACCAAGTGAGACGATACGGTTGAAATCACGTGAAATGGCGTCCCGAAGAAGCGCGGCGGGTTGGCTGCTTCAGAGGACGCTCCGTTCTCTCGCACCTCAGCACCCAGCACCCGTCTGCAGCCGGCAGTGCAGCTCCAAACTGGCAACCCAGCCCGAGAGAAAACCAAAGGTCTGCCCTGTTGATTTCGTTTTTGGATGTTTTTGGTGGACTTTTAACGGTAGCAAGTGTTAGTCGACTATTTGACCTCCCCCTACCAGCGTTGCGTCATATTTCTGTAATTGCTCGTTGACCAGCTTGTACCTATGAGAGCTTTGATCTTCACTTACAGATTTTTCTATTTCATTCTGTCGTTTTCTGACTATGTTGGCTGATAAGTTATACAAACCGACTTTCTCTGACTGTGAAAATGTAAAACAGTCATTTTTTTAATTGTAATTGGCAGAATGGTGGTAGGTTGTTTTAATGATTATTAAAAACCTTACAATTATTGCATTTCTGTGCATAATGACTCTCATGTATGCGTTTGGTTTAAGAAATGACAATGTTTGTTGAAGCATTTTTAAATTGTCCGACCAGTCATGTGGCCAAGTGCACTTGGTGAATGTGCAGTTATTGCCTGTGCATTTTTATTTGAAACTGTCACAGTATCTATCAGAATAACTTTATTTATTCTTTAAAGTGCTTAATATATATTGATTTTTGTGACTTAAGCAAATCCATTTTGTCTTTACATCCACAATTCACACCGAAATCAAAAAGCAAATATGTTTGGAACATCGTATAAACTCAAATGTGGTAATTATTCCAAATGTTCAGCGGTGTTTTTACCTGTCCTGCGTTTTCGGGACCCTTGAACTTGACGTGCACCTCTTTGCTCTACTCATCTGGCCATCTGGTTGGACATGATAAGCAAGGTTGCATGGGTCAGCTCCTCATTTAAATGCTGAGTGTCACGTGTGAATGCAAACAGCCTATTTGAATTCAAAACCCATTCATAAGCAGTCATTTATAATGATGCAACATTATTTGTCAAAACAAAACACAGTATGCAAGAATTTTAATTTGCACGCTAAAAATATAAAACCATTAACAGCAATTAGGGAAAAAACAGCGGTATTAATAACTGTGGATATGCTACAGTATTGAAGATCTATGGCATTGTATCTCAGAATGATACTTATTTTTCAAGTTAAATCCTGAATTCACAAAGTTTAAACTCTCAAGCTCTATATGTTCTTTCTAGTTTCAGCTGCTGATAAAGACTTGATAGCATCAGTTTCCTACCTCTTCAGTTCTTTGCTATAACCTCTGCAGTCAAAGTGACCTTCACTGGTTTCATCGGCCATCATTCATGTCCATCCCCAGTTGGTTTTCATTATCCATGTCAGTGGTGTTGACCTATAACTAAAGATAAGCTCACACTAACGTTCCCAGTTGGTTTGCTTATGTTAACGACAACGACATACATGTGTTCATTGTTCCCTGCAGAGATCTCCCGTCAGACCGTTGCCCAGCTCCACCCATGACTGGATCGGTCCACCAAACCCTCTTTCCAACATGCGTCCAATTGTCTATCGCGTCCCCGAGAATGAAACGCAGCTGGAAAAACGACTTCGACACCTGAGGCAGGAGACGGAGGACTGGAACCACAAGTTCTGGAGCAAACAGAATCTTACCTTCAGCAAGGTTCACTAACCTTTTTTCTCGTTGGAGCATGTAAATTATGGCTGGTTTTCATGTTATTCTTCGATTAATTCTCCAGACGAAGTTAACGTGTAGTTATAATATAGTTATTTTTTTCAACAATTTGAATGATTGATTTTATGCTCCCTGTTTCTTATTTTACTATTCCTAATGTTTTGGCAGTTTGACTTCAAGTTCTATTTAAAAATAAAATGCATCAACCTAATTTAATCAGTAGAAACAAGGCGTGGCCCAACAAAAATCCTCCACAAAAAACTTTATTACTCTGACATGAATGAAAAAACAAAACAAACAAAAAAAAAAACTAAGCCTCTAAACCAATAATTTACACCTAACCTTCAGTGTGAAGCATCATAGTCGTTGGGGCTGTGGTCCTGGAGGCTGCAGTCCTGCAAACTGCAATACTGCATATTCTTACCAGCAGATGGCGGTATAACATTACATGACAAAGCTGTCTGACCAAAACTGTGTAATTTCTCTTTACCCAATTGTCTTATTTTTTAAACAAATTATGATTAATATGAGTGATATTTTTGCCACCCCCGTATGTACGTTTCTGGATTGTTGCGGAATACAAATCTGAGGGCGGAAGACTTGTTGAAATCATGTTTAATTTGTCAACTAAAGGTAAATCCAAAACCATCCACATGAACAAATAGGGCAACTTTTTAAGGACGGTCCTCACACAGGAACAGCTTTTGAAAGCTGTTTTGTTGTTCATTATGCAGTGTTTGCTGAAATCACAGCCTTTCCAAACCCCAGGTTCCTGTGTGTGTGTTCTGGGCTCTAATCCTCGTTTTGAATGCAAAATGATTTGAGATTTGGATAAACAGTGTGACGGTTGTCAAATGAACCCACTTTTCATATTTACTTATGAATCGACTTTTCAGTACAGTCAGTATCTGTTTCCTTTGTTAGCTTGTCTGTTTTTACAATTCGAGGAAACACATATTTACAACATTTTGTTTTGTTTTTGTTTTTTTTACAGGAAAAAGAAACTTTTATTTCATCGCAGTTGAAGGCTAAAGGCTTGACCATGCGCGACGAGCAAGGTGACGACACACATCCACATCCTCATGAAATGCAGTCATAAAATATATAGGATGGTAACTGTGTTGATGTTGTTGGATAATTCTGACATCAGAAATAATTTTGACCAACCCTTAAGCAACTTTGAAGTCGTGTCTGAATGTTTTTTCTGCGCTGTGCCACCTCCGCTCCCCCAGGGCGGCGACGGTCCCTCGACAGCGAAGAGATGGCTGTGTTCTACAAAAACTTCCTGGATACAAACAGAATACGACACGCCAATTACAACAAGTGAGTTGTTTTGCAGTCTGGCATCTCCCACGGTACTGCTTTGTCATTGGGTGGGTGGGTCGCATCTCCTCCGGGAGCCGTTCTCTTCTGCACCTTTATGTCTTGGAGAACAACAAAGATCAGCTGCCACTGAGAGCTCATGCTGGCTGGAGTAGGTTTGACTGCATTAAACCTCCATAAAGGACGCTTTCCTTTATTTTTTCCATTTTTTTTTTATTAGGTATTAGCACACTGTGGTGGTATGACAAGGACCAAGTTAATGAAACTTACCTTCACTGTCTTTCCCCCTCTTCTTTTTGCCAACCAGAGAATGGTACAGGCGCAACTTCACCATCACCATGCTGATGGCTCGAGTCACTCTGCACAACATGTGGAGGGCCATCACTGAGCGGAAAGGCAGCAAAAACAACAACACCCCCAACACGTGATGAAGGAAAAAGTTCTCGCGCAGCCTCGTGCATTTGCCGTTTTGTTTTGGGGGGGTTTCTCTCTTCTGCTCACATGACTTTCCGCGAATCGGAAAAACCGCTGCTTTTGCTACAGCTTCTGATGTGTGCGGACTGAATCACATGACTCCCTCAGGGTATGGAGTATGCTGTATGCTAAGTTTCAAATGAAGACAGAGAGAGGAACCTGATATGTCAAATGTATGTGCAAGAAGGCAAGTCACTCCACAACTGTCTGAATGCTGAATGTTTTAATGCACTAGATTTGTCCAACGTATTAATTCTGCTTTTCAACTTGAGCATCCACTGTGTCACGCTGTCATATTACACTTTGCATATGTTTTGTTTTTGTTTTTTTGTTTTGTTGGTTTGGACAAACAAACTTGTTCTTTTTTTTTTTTTTCAATGTCTTTTTCAAATGTGTTTTTGTGATGTTAAAATGTATTTTATGAACTGAAGGAATAAAGTCTCAAAGCTTTAGTAACGCTGTGTCGCCCTTGTCATGTGTGTCATGTTGTCACTTTATTAAACCCAACGAGGATTTACAGTATCTTTCAGTTGCACGTCATTCATTTATAATTCTGGCCACCACAGTGTATATAACTATACATACTGCTTTCTATTGCTAAATTCATCATTAGAACGTGCGTGACACCTTTTTCCACGGAGGGGGTTGACAGGAGACATAGTTTGTGCCGATAGCTGTCTGACGTCTTCACGATGGTGATGTCCAAAACTCGTCGCCAAATGGCGAAACGAGAAAGCTTTCCTCGCACGTCTCGCTTTCACTGTCTAAATATGAAACAAAATCTGTCTGCTCCCGCAGCTTCCTTCCCCTTTAATCCGGGCAGGGATGACATCATTAGCTAGGAAGAGGCACTCGTCTGTGGGGGCGGAGGGTTACGCCATTTTCACGCACCGCTCCGTCAGCCAGCCAGCCAGTCAGTCATCCAGCCACCGGACGTTGCGGGGCAACTTCTTTCGATACAGCCCTCATGAAGCCGAGCTCAAGTTAGTTATTCCGGGTTCCTGCCATGGGACCAGAGAAGAACGGGTATTTCTTGTATGGCTCAGACTAAACGCAGCGTTGTGACAGAGGCGCTGCTACCAGCTATGGGGCTAGTAGCTGGACATCATCACTGACGGAGGGTGAAGCCCAACGTCTGTTGGTGGTGGCGGTGTTGGTGTGGAGACAGTTTTGGAATTTTATTTTATAACTTGAAACTTTCCTCCGCGAAGCGTCACACACGGTGGGAGAACGAGCCGACCACCAAGTTTTGTCAGAAGGCGAACAGAAGAGGCGAGGAGGAGGAGGTGGGGACGAGCATTGCAGCCGGGCTTCTACTGGCAACGGATGTACTAGAGAACGGTAGGTAGGGCTCCGTCTACTTCCTGGAGGTGTCTACGGCTAATTACCCACTTTTAACAGTTATCGCTTGTTTCCTCGAGTGTCATTCTGTTAAACGGCGACCTGCCCAGTTATTACGGTTGGAGATGACGTGCCGACGCGTTGCGGGGCTCAAAACCCCCTTCCGTGTGGTCTTAGTGTTTAAGGTTAACTGAAGAAGAAGAAGAAGAAGCAGCAGAAGAAGAAGCTTTTGTAAATCCCACATTGGGGGAAATTTGCATAATTACAGCGACACTACAGTAGAAAAGAATGGACATTATATTGATTAAAGGTAATAAAGAAATGACATAAAATAAAAAACTGCTGGAATTAGACTCTCCGAAACACATGAACTGTCACCGAGAGTGCTAGCCTGGTTTAGCGCCGCCGGTTAGTCGGTGTGTGCGTGTGTGTGTGACAGGAACTGGTCACACGAACTGGTTCTTCGGGTTGATCGTCGTGTGAGCCAGATTGTCGAGGACCGAGGGTGGCTAAACCGTGATGGTCCAAGCCACACGTTAGTTTTAACCGGTTTGGAAGGATGCACTTGTCGGCCACTGCGCCAGCTTTATAAAGCGCGAGTCGACCCCCATGTGATCATGTGATGGCAGCGTTTGTTGCGTGTCTTTTCATTGATATTCCGAGCGAGCGGGTGGTCGAGGGTGTTGTGAAAGCTGCCTGTGTTGAGGCGACAGTGGATCTCAGTGTTGTGGCACTCGCAGCTGGGAAGCAACCGAGAGGTATCCGCACATTTCTGCCATGAAGTAGCCAACAGGGCTCCGCTGTTTAGTTCAGTCAAACACTTCATGGCGCAAAGTCTGTGGGGGGTAAAGTGGAATTGTTCTCTCTCTCTCTCTCTCTCTCTCTCTCTCTCTCTCTCTCTCTCTCTCTCTTTCTCTGCAAACACAATTCCTCCCTAGAGAGTGTTTAACCTGCAGGAGTCTCCGGGGACTGCTTGTTGTTGTTGTTGTTGTTGTTGTTGTTGTTGTTGTTGTTGTTCGCCTCATACCACAGGTTTGATGCGTTGACTTGTTTATAAAAAATGGCATTCTGTGCTGTTGGGAAGTGATTGTGATGTCTTTGTCTTGTCTTGTCCTGTCATGCTCGATGTTGGGGTCCTGCCAGCCTTTTCGTTTGAAGTGTGTTCATTGGCTCACAAAGAAAATATGATCCATTATCTGACATACTCTGGCCGTTGCAGTACATCATTATTTTATGTTTGCCCTCGTTGCAGCGTTCTGCTTTGAATCAGGTTATTTCCTCAGAAACGTTTTTTGAAGGAGCAGCCAAAATGACAGCGCAATTTGAAGCTGGTACCAAGCAATCGGCTGCTTTTGGCCCTTAGTACAGACTGACTGTATTCTTTTCACAACAAAATATATTTGGTGCGGGAATAAAAGCTGCTGTAAGTCCTTTGGATTTGTTTTGTTACTTGTGGACTCTAAGCAACACTATGAAATTATTCCGCCCTTAAAGGAAAGGTCGCAAAATCTTCTAGATACTCTGCGTCAGTTGCAGAGGTGCAATAAGGGCCCTAAAAAGTACGAAGTTGACGCAATTTTTTTTTTTTTAACCCATTAATCATTTTCACCCTGATGCTGATGGAGGCTGTGGTGACCTTACATAACCTGTATCACCATCTTTGTTTGTCTTACTTCAAAGGGAGTTCATCTCTTCGTCGTCTTTTGCGCTCACCGAGTTCACCGTAGAATTGGACAGAAGAAGAAGAAGAAGCCTTTATTAATCCCACATGAGGGAAATTGGCATATTACAGCAACAATACCGTAAGGAAAAAAAAATTGAGATTACATTGATTAAAAAGAAATCAATGCAATCCAAAGTGACTTCAAAATCTTCTCACAAGCTGCTGTGAAACTGTACTCACAGACGAGCCATATGAAAGTGCTGTTGGCCAGGGCAATCTGCAGTGAATATCTTGGCTAAAAAACACGTTGCTGATGTCATAATTTCGAATCAAATTTGTTTGGCATGTATTCAAGTGACTTCAACAATGCCACGCCAGCAGTGTGGAGACAAGTTCTTTTCAACGTACCCCCCCCCCCCCCCACCCCTCACGTCACCCCATAGCAGTTAAACTGATTTATTTCATTGATGAATCCAACTTATACCGTGAAAGTTCTCACACAGTCGAGTTGCGATGCGTTTATGGATGATATTATCCTTTGTCACTTACTTCAACTCGAAACCTTCCAGTGTCTTGTTGTGAACAAACACTGGCTGTTATTAACCTTTCCTCTATTAAATGGGCGGGTCTACTAAATAATTGAAACCTTTTTTAAAATATTTACGATATACTTTATTGATGAGCTCGGCCTCCTGCGCTTGCAGCTGCGGGCTAACTGCTCTCGCAGTTTTTTTTTAAACAAAGTTTCTGATTCATCCACTTTGGATGCTCGGCTCTTTGCGAACAGTTCTGCTGTAAGACGAATAGCACAAAACTATATTTAGCCGCATGGCTGATTGCAAGCACTTTCGCACTCGGTTTTGAGCTGTTTAGGCCCTCAGATTCAGAGAGGTTATCTTCGGGCTGTCTGAAGCAAAATACGGCGTCAATATGAAAGATTAAATTCAGCATATTGTCTCAGTATGTTGCAGCCCCCTCGGGGGTGTTGCAGTATCAAGCTGTGCTACTTAACCACTCTGCTTAATATCATGTGAGGAGACAGCAGATGACAGCCTGTGAGTCATTCTAGGAAGAAAAAAAAAAAGCAGCATACTCATTAAACAGCAGCACATTAATTGGCACGTTCGCTCTTCAGGAAGTTTTTTCAGTGTGTCACCTCCTGCGTTCTGCTTCCTGTCGGTCCTAATGTCCACCAGATGGACGCACGGCCGGCACCAGAGCTGCAGATTAATGGCGCTGATCTTATGTGTCATTTCCTCTTTCTGTCTTTCTTTTTTTCCTCTTCACAAAGTGTCTCGTGACTGCCTCGGTTTGTCAGCCTTTTACCCTTCCCACTTCTGTCCGTCGGCCAGAGTTGTCACATGGAACATTTGTAAGATGCTTTCTTTTTTTATTTTATTTTTAGTTTTGGTTAGAACGTAGACATAAAATCTGCGGCTGGTGGAGGAACTCACTGTGCAACCGAAATGAGTGAAACATAAATCAGTGTAAAGTAGCTGCTTCTGCATTCATGATAACAATCAATAATGTGGGGTTTTGAAAGAAAGACAAAAGGAGGCGTCCTAATTTTCTCAGAAAACAAAATTAGCCATCAGCAACCTGCTTGCTCAAGAAATCAAAGACAATGTAGCTAAATATATAACATTGGGTACTGAGCTTAACCTTAATTACTTACAATACATTTGTAGCACCGACCGAAATGCTGCGATCCTTATTGAACATAGAAAAATTAATCATCTAGATCTCATCGTGCTAGATTTCAATAGTTGAGAAGTTGCGCGTGTGAGGCAATGGTGATTGGCTTTCACATTATAGAGGCCTGAAGTAAAGACACTGACAGACTTTTGTTTAAATTGGAGTGAAAACGATCGCTTAGAGGGATGCTTGATTTGAATCAACAGTGAAATGGAAAACTAAAGTTTTTCGCTGTAACTCGCTGTAATTTGTTTTGTTGTCATTCAGATGAGTGTTTAAAGCATCTGGCATCATAAAAAGTAGCGTTCTGGAACCGCAATCAAAATTGGTATGTAGAAAAAAAAAAATCCCAATGATACCCGGTAGTAGTAGCAGCAGCTAAATACGCTGATTTCTGTAGTGGTATGATTTGAACTGTGACAGATCTTTATTACACTGTTATGCAGTGTGAGACTCTTGTTTTTTTTTGGAATCATCAAATATTTCCACGCAGAAACAAGGATCGATTAAACCAGTGCCATCTTATGGATTCAATAGGCATGCTGTGCCTGATTCAGGAAGAAAAGCAGCCTCCTAAAAGTGTCACCAACCTTCCAACTGCACGTGGTCACATGTCGCGGCCTTCAGCCGCTCACACATTGCTGACGGGGGGGAATGTTCTTCGCAGCATTGCCGCCGGCCCTGTGCTAAAGCAACAAGGCCCCGCAGTCGCACACTGGCTTTTTATTGGTCCCCAAACACATCGACAAACCTCCTCTTCGCATCAGTGCCGACACATGTTGTTGTTGTTGTTATTATTAGAAACAACAACAACCCCTCCGCTCTCAGGGGTTCCAGCTTCAAGGATGCTATTTTACATTTAAAAAAAAAAGAAGTTTTCTGCCTCCTCCCGCGTGGCCCTGTGCTCTGAGACTCATCTGACGGAAGGCGTAAAGTGTGTGTGTGTGTGTGTGTGTGTGTGTGTGTGTGTGTGTGTGTGTGTGTGTGTGTGTGTGTGTGTGTGTGTGTGTGTGTGTGTGTGTGTGTGTGTGTGTGCTCAGTAAAAATTACTGAAAGGGGAAGAGAGGCTTTTGCAGTCACTTTCCATCCTGTGTGACCTTCAGCTCTGCGTAGTTGGGAAACAGCGCTGTTATTTCAATGATTTATGTGTTTGATAACTGATAACGCACCTGGAACTGCAGTGTTACCCCCCCCCCCCACACACACACACAAACGCACACACCCACACCCACGCCGTCCGTTTTCCTGCACAGCTGTCAGCTGATAGGCTGCAGGTGGGTTGCTGAGTCACATGGAGCGATGGGGGGGACGCTCTGGCTGCTCTCTCCGTCTGCCTCGTCTCATCCGCTCTGGGCCATTCATCCATTCATTCATTCATTCATTTATTCAATATTAAATCCACCACTAGCGCTGGTTCAGGGCAGGTTTGCTGCAGATCGCCTGCTTGGACGGCAGCAGCAGCAGCAGCAGCAGCAGCAGCAGTTTCAGCTCTCACTGCTGCATTAAGGGGAAGATGGCCACACCCGGGAGTGGCCTCTGTTTTTTTTTTTTTTGCAATGCATTTTTTTCCTTAGTCAGCACTCACTAGTTCAGAAGAAGGAGGAGGAGAAGAAGAAGAAGAATGCCTTTGTTTATCCCACGCTGGGCAAATTTGCATGGTACACCAGCATATCCAGTGCAAAAAGAAGAATTTAAAAAGAGTGCAGTGAGTGAATTCAAAAAAAGAAGTAACATACACATACAAGTCATTTACATTTGTAAATAAGTGTTAAAAATAAGTGTTGATAAATGAGTGTTTTTTTGCAAGCACGCCGTCAGAAGGCGCTTCCGCATTTGCATGTTTTGCAGAGTGGGTTCGGCTCACGGAGATTTATTAGGCAGCTGGTTATAAGTGCTGCTGAAGTGCTCAGCCGTAATCTGCTTAGGTGTGTGTGTGTGTGTGTGTGTGTGTGTGTGTGTGTGTGTGTGTGTGTGTGTGTGTGTGTGTGTGTGTGTGTGTGTGTGTGTGTGTGTGTGTGTGTGTGTGCGTGCGTGCGTGCGTGCGTGCGTGTGTGTGTTGGAAGAGAGAGAGAGAGAGAGCAAGTGGGAGGGAATACAAAGCAAAGAAAGTAGTGAGAGGGAAGCCTGTTGAAGGTCAGCAACAGGTCACTGTTTCTGACCCTGCGATGCGTCGTCGTCGTCCACCTGCACACGTCGTCCACCTTCTTCTTTGTTGGTTTATCTGAAGACGCGAGTGTTCACCTTAAATACGAAACACGCTGTCAGGCAGCTGGATTGTCCACAACAGGCTTCCTTAGAAATATGGCGGTGCAAGATGGCATCTGTATGTATAATATTCTTAAATAAATGAGAACTGTTCTAAGTGTAGAAAAACCCAATGACTTTTATTGTACTGCAATTATAATGCACATTAATGTGTTTATGGGCAATATATTAAGCTTTCACCAATATACAATCATAAATCAAGCCACATATTCCACATTGGACCTTTTCACAGCCTGACAACAACACCAATGCAAAACATGGCTCCCCATCCAAAACATTAATAACACATTAATAACAGAAGCTTAGCCACACCTCCCACGCCTTCCTACTCCCAGGTCAGTCATTCAATAACGCTGTGAGACACCACACTAGAAAAACCCGAAGCGCACAAAACCTTTTGTCCGTTGCGCTAAAACAAGTTGGCCGATTGTGCGAAAGTGGCCGGCGAGGAAAGGACAGCGCCTCTCAAAAACCAGAAAAGAAACTGAACTCCCAGCTGTTGGGAATTGAGGTTCTTCCTGGAGCCACGCAGGATACAACTCTGGTTGCAGGATGAGGTGCCAGGAATTGTATGCCGATGGTTCTAAGGAAAATAAATGACAGTTTCCGTCATATAAAATGTCAAATGGTCCAAATGATATTAATCAAATGTCAAATTAAATTCACGGTAATATCTTCAAATTTCTGAACGTAATCCTGATAAAAAGGGGCTGAAGCTGAACTGACATTGTTCAGACAAAAGACAGGCAGCACACATCACCAGGTAAGCAAGTTGTTTGGAGGCAGAGAGGAAGTCCCGCCTACCCTTGTTCCTATTTATAGTGATGGTGATTAGCAGGAAGTACTGAAACCACCTAGTGGAGTGGAGTGGAAGTTGTGTTTGTAGTTTGTAACCCTTGGTCGGGTTTTGTGTCCTCCGCTGGCAAACACGTGAGAGACGCAACAACAGCATCAGTCGTAGCAGAAGCCTTTTGTGGCGCGGTGTAAACAGAGGGCTTATCTAGCGATGCGTTCTCAAGTTCTTTTTTTTTTTTTTACACGATTAATCCCATAATGGTGCCGGGCTGAAGCAAAGAAAATAACTGAAAATTGGTGGATTATGAGGTTTATGAATAACGACCTGGTGGCTCGGCTCGATTTTCAACCTGTCGTGACCCGTTTTGGTAGGTTGTTATCGTGCAGGTGCAAACACGCATATCGTCTCAAAAAAAACCTAAAAACTCTCCTTGCTATCTGCTCTGAAACGTGCCTGGAAAGTTACAACATTTTTACTTAAAAGACGTTCACATGTACTTTTTGGACTCCATAAGCTGAAGGACAAGTTCACCGAGTCTTATTTTATTGTTTTGTAAAAAAAAAAAAAAAAAATGCAGGTGTGTGTGTGAGTGCAAAATGGTTTTTAGTATTCATTTGTCTCTATGTGGCCCTGTGATGAACGGGCAACTTGTCCATGGTGTCACCCTGCCTGCTGGGAGAAGCTCCAGCAGACCCTCACTACCCTGAGTGCAGGAAGAAGCGGGTATTGAAGATGGAATGGGTGGATGGATGGACTTCATGATTAGGGAAAGAAATGTGGGTCCAATTGAGGTGCACTGGTCTCTGTGTTAATCGATGAGCAGCCCAGTTGCAGGCGAACCAACCTGTGGTTTTCTGCTTCCTGCTCGTTTCCTCTCAGCACGGCAGCTGTTATCTGCGAAGCACACGCAGCTCATGGCTCTCAGCTCTGGATTTGAGCCGTCAGCAGGCAGTGGGCTTAATGTCGGTGGTTTGATTTTTTTTTATTATTATTTTTTCTTAACCTTTTATCACAGCTGCACCTGAATCCCACCTTCTTCTTCTCCTGTGTCGTCTCCTCCTCCTTTTTTTTTTTGAAGTGATGACTCCTCGGGTTTCCTTCACAGCACGTCGACCTCTCTACCGCCGCCACGGCGGGATTCTGTTTGATGTTTGTTTATCCTGCTTCCACTGGCGCCCACACTCACCTGAACTCAGCTGCTGCTTTTGACCCGGCGTGGGCAAACTACGGCCCAGGGACCATATGCAGCTTTTTAATCCGGCCCACCACACTTGAAGAATATATATAGATAGTCAGTAAGTCATAACATAGCTGTATTTCGTGTTTTCTGTCATTTCAGTAAAGAGCTAAACGCCGTAGAAAAAAGAGAGAAAAGGTCAAGGAGAGCAAGTGCAAGCTGGTGTTGAAGTGTTGAGGCCCTTAATCATTGTTTCCTCTGTCTGCATAAATCTCTTCTTTAGTTCAGCAAGTTGTAAAAAGACAAACAACTGAAAGGAGAGTTTTCAAACTGAAAACTCTCCTTTGCCATCCTGCATAAAAAACAGATTCAAACCCCTCACATTGACTTCGTCTCTGTTCTCGACTGTGCAGGATGCGCGAGGACATGTCCACCATGGTGTGCATGAAGGAGGAGGAGGACCCTGGGGAGAAGCTGTCCCAGGATGAGATCATCTCCAGGACCAAGCAGGTGATCCAGGGACTGGAGGCCCTGAAGCAGGAGCACCACTCCATCCTGGAGGGCCTGCTGGGCACGCTGCGCTGCCTGAAGCAGGATGAGGAGGGCGTCCTGGTGGAGGAGAAGTCCCACATGATCCGCAAGTCCCTGGAGATGCTGGAGCTCGGCTTAAGCGAAGCGCAGGTGCGTGAATATTTGCAATGGCGTAAATATATCGGGCCGAGCTTCGTATCCCCCGGAAGGCAAAGCGTCCAGGGTGCTTTGAGTGGGTTTTCTTTCGTAATTGTGGTAAAAAGAAGCCAAACAAAAATGAAAAGAAGCTGAAGTCCTGCAGAAGTCTCTTTGTGATGCCATCTCCCTGCACTCCTGCCTCGCAGGGAGGCAGCGGAGGGAGCGCGCAGAGTGTCGCCTCGATGTAGTACCGATATATCGATACTAGGGAGAAGTCATATCGGATTGTTTTTAATGTTCAGTATTGAAAAAATATTGATATTTTTGACAACACTAGTTCCATGTAGTGCAAAATCCACTTTATTTCATGATCGTATGTTTCTCTAGACTGTCTTTAAACTCACTAAGGGCCAAAGATCCACTAGAGTTACGATCTGTGTGCATTGCCATCTGATCACGAGCGGAAAAATAAAGATCCGGCTTTGAATCCAAGCTGTGACCTCAAGTCTTTCCTAAAGTCTCGAGGAACGATTTCCCAATCCGCCCGGAGACAAGCGACAGTGTCGGGGAGGGAGGCGGCTGTGAAAACTCTTTAATTTGTAGATTTTATAGATTGTTTTCAGCGCCAGTGCGCAGTTGGCAAACACCGACGCCTGTGCCTCACGGATGAGTCACTGTTGAGGTTTCAGCCCTGGGATCCATCTCGCACTGCACGGCTTTTTGAATTGTGAACCACAATGCCGCCCCCCCCCCCTCCCCCCAGGATTTTGAAAAGCTTGCAGTATGAGTGAAGTGCGATAATTCCTATTTTTCTGCATAAGTCGCTGCAGCTTCAGCACCGCAGTGATGACGCCTCAGACTTTTATTCTGGTTACACACCTTGCAGCCTTTCACTTGCAGCTTTTCAGTTGGATGTTTGTGCACTCGTACTGCCGCAGTAACGTCCACTGTTCTACCTCTGACAAGAAGCGGGCCCTTTTTTTGCTTCCCTAAACCTTCATCTTTTGCTGTATAATATTGCTTTGCTGTTCGGTAATATTTTTGTTTATGTATATCAATGAGTCAAAGGGACCCTTTTATTATCGTAGCAGTTTTCAAGGTTTTTTGTTTTGTGTGTTTGTGGGACTTTCGTAGCGTCTAATGTTGAGAAGGCTCATCCCAAACGCGATGTCGTCCCGCTTGGTCTCGTGTCTTATTTCTGCTTTGACGCAGCCGTGAAGGAACAGAACCTCAAAGCTAATCCGCATTCTAAGCTACAAACGTTTTTAGGCCACCTCGTGCATTTGCGGTGTACCGTTGTGCACTTAGACTCCGTGTCTCCAAGTGCAGTTTTAACGTAGTGCAGACACCAACATTTTGCCCGCATGCTGCACGTGCACTGGACGTTTCAGCAAGAGGACGTCCGTTTGCAACACATCCAGAGTACGAGAACTGCAAGAATTTAGCAGCTGCCTCACAAGTGACTTGACGTGAATTTACACACACACACACACACACATACATATCTCAATGAATCCCCGTGTGGCGCTCTTCTTCCAGGTGATGATGGCGCTGTCCAGCCACCTGAGCTCGGTGGAGTCGGAGAAGCAGAAGCTGCGGGCTCAGGTGCGGCGCCTGTGCCAGGAGAACCAGTGGCTGCGGGACGAGCTGGCCGGCACGCAGCAGAAGCTGCAGAAGAGCGAGCAGAGCGTGGCTCAGCTGGAGGAGGAGAAGAAGCACCTGGAGTTCATGAACCAGCTCAAGAAGTACGACGAGGATCTGTCCCCGTCTGTAAGTCGCAGCGTGCGATGCCGGTAGTCATGAGGGTGAAAGAAAAGGCGTTCAGTTCACAGAGTGAGGTGGTGTGTGACTACTTTCCTCGTCATCTCATCCGCTTTCCTCTGCCAGGAGGAGAAAGACTCGGACTCCAGCAAAGAGACTCTGGACGACCTCTTCCCAGACGACCAGGACGACCAAGCACCCGGCAGTAAGTCTTCACTTTCTCTTCTCTCCCTGCCTGCACTCAGGACTTTAGAGTAGATCCTGGCCTTGGTCTGCGTTTGGTTATTGGAGCAACACGTTGTATCACTTAATAAGCCTGGAGTCAGGAAGTGTTTAGCAGCTTCTGCTCTCTCTTGTGTCTTCAGCGCCTCTCCTCGATGTTTGATGGCGCTGCCTTTCTGTAGCTCCACGCTGTAAATGCTGCTGGCTGTAAAGGCCCGTTATTCAGGACCCGGTTGACACTGGCAGCGGGCCAAGTGATGGGGAAAGGTCAGCAGCGGCGTTAACACAGCAGGGTTGTCGAGCGTCGCTGCAGTTGGCTGTAACTCTGCTTGGTTTTCTTGTGAACTTTTTGCCTTTGAATATTCTTCTGGGTCTTTATGTAAAGTGTTCGGCGCCTTTTCTCATTCCGCTCGTCCTTTCGCAACTGGATACCACTGAGTTATTGCTTGTGATGGAGAGAAGACGCACTTGAAGGTTCTCAGTGTTCAGCAGCCTGCGTTAGAATTTGTCCCAGAAAATGCAGGATTTAACTTGTATTTAAAGAGTTTTTTGCAGATAAGAAGTCAGTGTGAGCTGCAGCCGTTGGTGAAACGCCTTCAGTTGTGGTGCAGTGAGGGCAAAAGACGAGCAGGAAAATCTGTTTCCGTCCCAGGATTTATCTCTGAGGGTTTTTCCCTTTGATGAAAGTTTATTAAATGCTTTTTCAAGATCCATAACAATAACCAATAGCAGCTGCGTGCCAGCAACAGATTTCCTCCTCAGGCAGATTGTCTGGCTTGTTTTATGTAAGAGACAAAGTTATTCTTTCTCTTCTGCGTCTCCACGGCTGTATTTCTCCGAAACGTTTTTGTCATTTGGAGTTTTACACATTTCCCCACGATGCCCCATGCGAATCTTAAGGATTTTGCCAGGCAGGCCGTAATGGCTTATCAAGTTTGTTTTTTTTTTTGTTTCATTATTACATCGTTATGACTTGACATCACATTGTAAGAATGTACAGTAGATTGATTGGGCCGGCAGTGGGTAAATGAGCGGAGGCTACGAGACGGAATGGATTTTCTGCATCGTGAATCTCAACAAAGAGGAAATCACTGCAGAGATCGAAACCGCACGGTCATTAAAACAAACAGCGACCACAACAGCGCAACACAAACTGAGTGTTTGACTTTCTCGAGGTCTCAGCTCGAGTTTGGACTCCATGACGTAACAGAGTGACTTTGAGATGTGGGCCAACCAAAGCAAATACAGACCAGAAACTTGACACGAGCAAGTTCATTTGTAGTTCTAAACACACTTTGTCTATTTCTCTCTCATACAGCCGTACAGTAAAATCCATTGCAATCGAATGTGACTTTCAGCACAGCCCAATAGCTGCTTTTCTCATTGGGGCGCTGGCAACACGGCAGATGACTGCACACAGGAGCTACTCCACTGTTTTGTCTGCTGGGACATTGCAGTCTGCGAGAAGACTGCAAGGAGTCTTGTTGTTGTATCGCATTACACACGTGTGTACGTGCGTTGTGTTCTCAGAATACACGGAGATAGAAATAGATATTCTGATTGGTTGTGTTTGGTTTATTGTTTGTTTATTTTCAGTCGGCCTTGCTCTTATTGTCACCGTGCACTTTGAGATTTGACAACAAATGTAAAAAAAAAAATCAAATCTATTATTATTATTATTATTGTTGTTAATATATTTGGGCCCAGAATTAGTACTTTGGATTGGGACAGTCAATGCATTTTGAATTTTCCAGCAAAGCTTTGAAAAATGCAAAGCACAGTTTTAGTCAACTGTAGATTGCTGAAGGTTTTGAACCAGATGTTCTGAGTCTCAGTGTCATGTTCAGCCTCTGTGCAGCTGCAGCAGTGTTTTCGGACAGGCGCTACTGGAGCTCAGTGATAACTTCCTCTTTACTGCGTTGTGCAGAAATACAGACTGAGGTGCAAAAGCGGAATTCCCTGCTTGTGTGTGTGTGTGTGTGTGTGTGTACGTGCGTGTGCGTGCACGTGGCACCGCAGCCAATGGGATGTCTTTGCTGCTCAGCCTCATTAAGACTCTTGAGGGTTTTTTTTTTCCCCCTGAAAATCTCCTCAGCTGGAGGGACGAGGACGACATCTGCAGTGCACCACTGGCGTCCTGCACAAAGATTGTTGTGCCTCATACACCGACTGAGCCGTGTGGCTGACTGCAGGTACTACAGGCTACTGGCCTGGTGGACACCTGGTGCTGCTCCCTCTCCAGACTCGGCTCTGTGTTTTCACTCCAGTCGGTCGGTTCCTGTTACCGAGCCCACCGGCTCTCCCCTTCAGTGCAAAAATAATCACCGTCTGCATTTTAAAAGAAACCCAATCAGGTGGTTTCCATTCAGACATTCTTACACACACTCACTCACCCACTCACCCAGACTGGGACCTACATCCTATAAAAGAAAATCCCATCCACGTCCTGCTGACCCCGTTCAGTGCAACTGCACAGGAGGCCGAACGCTGCCGGTGCATCGTGGCAGAATGGGAACATTTTTTATGCCCGAGCGATCTCGTTCTGATCTCGTTCTAAAGGGCCAGTTGTGTCTGCGAGCAGTTTGTTTGTTGTGTTTTAAGCTGGAGCTGTTCGCTGGAACTCATTCGTGTAATGGCTCGAGGCACAAGGCAATTAGTGACTTTTACTTTGTACTTGAACCTCAGTTTGAAACGTTGTCCATAGGAGATCTTCTTCACAGCAGCAGCTTGGACTTGCAGTGTTTCGCTTAATATGTGAAATGTCTTTATGTTCTATATGTTCATTTCAGGCCAGCTGACCGACTGAATTGCTTTCCCCTCACCCACCCTTCATATAAATGCTTCATATTAAATCTCTAGCTTACCAAATGAATAAATGAATTTTTAATATTGTTATTTTTTTTGTATACAATTTTTTTTTGTTAACATGTGTGCGCGTGTCCTCCAGTCCAGCCGAGCCACGGCAGCGCCGCGGCAGCCGCCGCCCAGCAGGGGGGCTACGAGATCCCGGCCCGACTGAGGACCCTGCACAACCTGGTGATCCAGTACGCCTCCCAGGGCCGCTACGAGGTGGCTGTGCCCCTCTGCAAGCAGGCTCTGGAGGACCTGGAGAAGACCTCTGGACACGACCACCCGGACGTGGCCACCATGCTCAACATCCTGGCCCTCGTTTACAGGTGAGTCCACTGTAAAGTGGATGTTGGGTAATGAATGAAGTGTCTGTCTGTCTGTCTGTCTGTCTGTCTGCCTTCTGTCTGTCTCTATCTAAACATGAAGCCTAACAGCTGTGAAACCCTCCGGAGTAGCAGCTCAGACCGTGAAGCCAACCTTCCTTGGATTTTGGATTAAAGGAGGTTCACCGTCCTGTCATGATAACTGTGTCTGTGTAATATCGCAGTCTTTTTTTAACCCCCCCCCCCCCCAGTAGATCCACGTGTGAAGATCTGAGCACAGATCTCGCTGCTTTCATCAGCGTCACACAACACAGAAGCCTTTCTCTGCCATGTTTCCTAACGACCCTCCAAGCGATGGATGTGCCACCAGCCTCAAAACTCAAAGGCCATGGTCGGATCGCCTCCCCACGTCACTAGAGGCGCATAGCGAGCTTAGCAGTCACCGGCGAAGACTTACGGCTCAATAATAGCAGCGGGGAAGCGTTTATCACTTCGCTGGAGAGACGAGAACAAACAGAAGAATCCTGCCGTTCTTCTTTTGTCGTCTCTCACACACAACTTCCACAAATCTCATCCGCTCTGTTGTCCATGCAGTGTGTGTGGAAGCAGGGCAGTCGGGGGGCACAAGTACAGTGATGTTTGAGACACTTGTCAGCTGAGCTGATGTCGCATTAACTGTGGGAACTGTCCAAGAAAATCAACATTTGCAGCATGTCAGACGACACAATGAGCCTGCAGTCTGTTCTCTCCCATTCTGACTGAGTGCGTTTGCTTTGTGTGTGTCCTGGCAGGGATCAGAATAAATACAAGGAGGCGGCCAACCTGCTGAACGACGCCCTGGCCATCAGGGAGAAGACTCTGGGGAGGGACCATCCAGCTGTGAGTGCTTCTCGTTGTCCACGTTGCTCTGCTTGAACTAAAATACTGCGTCATTCTTGCGTTGTTTTTTTTTTGTTTTTTTAGCGTAACCACCTGATGTCACATTTAAAACCTTCATCTGGGAAAACAGCCTGTAAGAAATTTGTCGGGGGATGGCAAAAAAAAAAAAAAGAAAAAAAAAGTGTAGAAGGTCATCAGATGACGTCTCTGCCGTTTGGAGCCACACGGGAACAAGGGATTGTTTTCAATCACCTCGGTCTTGTCTGGCTTTGCCGTAGCTCCCCGTCTCGCTAGAGGACAGTGATAAATGAGTGGAATCCCAACCAGCCCAAGACTGCCAGGCAGCAGCTTTTCAAGATGAGCAGCAAGGCCTCAAACTCGGAATCTCAGCAATTTGGCTGCGTCTCAGGGTTGAAAGATGCATACAGACGAATACACGAAACTCTGGCGCCGCGTCCAAATGAGGAGAATTTCCATGCGTTGCCCACATTTAGAATAAAATAGAATAGAATAAAACTTTATTGATGCCCCAAAAGGGCACATTCATGTTGTTACAGCAGCAATAGAACACAAGACAGAGCAGTGTCAAGTAGCAACAACACCATCAACAGGTAAATAGAACAATAGAAAAATGAAAAAGCTGATTAAACTAACTTTAAATGTTAACTGACTGCTAGAAGTTCAGTTTAGGTCCACTGTAATAACCAGAGTTCCACTGTTATAGAACCCAGGGGAAAATTCTGCACTTAAGTTGTCTTCAGAAATGTTTGTTGTGTTGTCAAACATTTTGAAATTGCTTTAAAAAAAACAAAAAAACAAAAAACAAAACCCTCCTGTTGCATTTGGCTGAAAATTGGGTTGGTTTGTCACTGTAAGTGTGAAGGCAGAGGGAGCAGGACTAACTGTGTGAACCTCAGCAGGCCTGTGTCTCCGCTGTCTGGACCCCCCAGCGTGCGACCCAGAGGTTAGAACCTGACCTCTGTCCCTGTCGCCTTGCCCCACAAAGTCCCGTCTTCATCATCTCACTCCACTGATTTCGAAAATTTATTTAATTTTTTTTCCTCCGCCGGCAAATCTGTCACCAGCAGAATTCTAGATTCATCCACCACATATGAAGTTGTGTAGCACAGATCAATTTCCTTTCCCTTCTCAACTTCAACTTTTCTCCACTTTCTTCTGCCTTCCGCGAACAGTTGTTCCATCTGATCTGGTTTTAGTAGTATTTTATTTGAGAAAACCGTTAATGGGGAAACTTTAAAAGTTGTGTCCAGGTTACATTTTGGCTGCTGATAATAATAATAATAATAATATTATTAATAATAAAAATAATAATAATCATAATAGAAGAAGAAGAAGAAGAAGAAGAAGAAGAAGAAGAAGAATGTGTTAAAAAGGTGGTTTTTGAGATCAGAGGTAGGATCGCAATCTGCACGGCAGCTCGTGCACATCAAATCATCTACGCAGGGGTTCAGCTCATCTTGACAAGTGTCTGCTTTGAACTCTCCTTCTCAGTCACCATGTTTTCTTTTCCCATGTGAGAGGAAACTGCCGCGTATGGAACTGGTTAAGCTCCAGCCATGTGGATGAGGTCCTAGAGACCAAAGTGTGGTGGGGGGAGTCAGAGACAAGAGACCTCGTATTGTGGTTTTTACCGACACACTGAACAAAGCTTTGAAGTATCTGGCAGTGGCTCGATAAGAGAGGGTACCCCCCCCCCACGCCCCAATTTATATATCTATTTTTTTCTTTACTTTTACTTTAACTTTATTTAATCATCTCAGTGTTTTCTCAGAAGATCAAAGCTTCAGATGGATCTTTGTCCTAGTATTTTTTTTTTTATTTTTTTTTTACATCCTCTGCAGACACAATCATTTTTAAAATTTCCCTGAGGACTCTGTCTGAAAGGATAAATAAAGTTCGATCTAATCTAATCTCTAATCTCATTACACAGCTGCTCTATAGAACTTCTGTATTTCTAGAAATGTATGTAGTTAAAAACTTTTTTATAATCCAATCATCCTCTGACGTGAATGTATTGAAAGTTTCTTCCTCGTCTTGTCCTTGGTGCTCCTGGCACCTCCTCCACTCGGACCTTCCCTCCTCTTTCCTTCTCTCCGGTCGTCACAGTCTGTCAGGGGTGACCTCCCAACACCCCCCCACATCCTCCTGAGCGCCAACGTCACACATGGGGTGCACTCGATCACGTCCCGATCACGAAAATCCCTCCGTCGCTCCGCACGTCGTCACAACGAATCATTCTCTCACTCGGGTGTCACGGCTCCGTGACGCTGAAGCACGGCGCTCACACGGGTGACGAAGATTCCCGAGGGGCCGACGCTCAGCTTTTTTGTTTTAAGACGAGTGCCTCCCTTTGTTTTCCGTCAGGTGGCCGCCACCCTCAACAACCTGGCCGTCCTGTACGGGAAGAGAGGGAAATACAAGGAGGCGGAGCCCCTGTGCAAGAGGGCGCTGGAGATCAGGGAGAAGGTAGGTCAGAGGTCGGCCAACACCAGCAGCACCCTGTGGAGGCAAAGAACACGAGACCCTCACACTATATAATCTCACTGCATGGGAAAACCATGCAGTTTTCCCATGCAGTGTACAATATATCATGCTATGATTTGCCTTTGAGGCTTAAATGTCTCTGGAGCGGTGTGAAAAAATGTGTTTAAAAAAACCAAAAACACAGGCGACCTTTACGTTTGACCTTGTGAAGTGTTGAAAGGTCGTTCACCGCACCATTCTCAATGCCAGCATCCCCTTTCCTTTGCTCTTGTCGCCTCCTGTTCCTCGTTCCTCGCGTTGATGAGCAGCCCGGCGCTTTCTCCTCTTCCTCCGTCGTCTCCTGCCTCAGAAAACATCCTCCCCGCTCTGCCCACAATGACACGTCAGCTTTGCTTAATCTGAGCCGCTGCTTCATTCCTATTTTTTTTTTTTTACTTTTTTTTTTTTTTTTTGCACCGCTTAAACTAAGACGATAATATTCTCCTCGGTGCTGAAGGGCTCGGGCTGAGCCGAGCCGCGCTGCGGAGAAAGACTCAGTTTCTAGATGAGTTTGGGGAAGAGCTGCAGAGTCGAGCTGTGCACGTGGGTAAAGACTGCATCTCTCTCATGCATGGTTCATCACACTGCAACAGCTTCAGGCTGTGGGAAGAACGAGACGATGCAGCACTTCTGTCCCCACTCAGCCAATGGCTGCTTTTTTTCACAGGTGCTTCACGTCTTTAAACATCTTTGTGCGTACGGACAGTTTGTGCAACAACTTTGTGGCCAAAACGCTGGTGTACTTTGTACTCAGTTTTTGTTTGATCAAGCAGGTCAGCAGACTGCAAATGTGGCAAAGGACAAAGTTTTAGTTTTTTTGTTTTTTTTTGGCTTCTACTCTGAATGTAGATTTATGTCAGATGAAGTGCCCCAGTTTCATCTTTCCATAGGATTTTATTTTAATTTTCAACCATTTACAAAACACACTTTCCTCCTCAAAACAACACGACACTAAAACAAAATCAAACAAAGACCCACAACATTTATGCCCAACAAGAATCAGACAAATGTTCCATTTTACTGCTGATTCAAATCAGGATTTCCTCCAAATCGAGTTTGTTTTATTCCCTTCCTTCGGCTCAACATCGTTGGCATAAATGTTGCATTTTGCCAAATTTTGCTTTATTTTGAAGTGGAGCGACACTTTAGACTCCTTTGGAATGACGCTAACTTTCACTCTAAATTCAAAAAAAGCTTGCGAGTGTCTTTAGTTCACAGCTCTATAATGTGAAAGCCAATCGGCAGCAACTTAAGATCTTTACACACACATGACAAAGATTTACTTTTTTGAATATATCAGAATTTGGCACCGAAAGATTATCAATTTTTTAACTATTCGATCATGGTATATATCATGTCATCATCAATATATCACTGTACAAATGTACTACAAATATACAGTAACTGGCATTGTGTGGCTTGTCTGAAAATTTGGTATACAAATTGCCCAAGGGGGAAAAAAATTGTAACCTTCAAACTGGCATTTTGGAATCCCAACTTTTAACAGGTGGTACAGCTGCTTGGCGCAAGATGCCTGTTGTTGTTTCAGACCCGCTGACCAAATGGTGTCGTCGAGACGCAGGTCGTCCAGAAAGTCCTCTTGGTTTGAGTTAACTGCTGTTGTTGTAACCCCCCCCTCTGTGGCCTCGCTTCCGCTCCAGGTGCTGGGCAAGGACCACCCAGATGTCGCCAAGCAGCTCAACAACCTGGCCCTGCTGTGTCAGAACCAGGGCAAGTACGAGGAGGTGGAGTACTACTACATGAGAGCGCTGGAGATCTACCAGACCAAGCTGGGGCCAGATGACCCCAACGTGGCCAAGACCAAGAACAACCTGGTGAGAAGACTGCAGGCTCCGACCGGCTACACTCAACAGAAATTATTATGTGGTTAAAAGTACATTGGTTGGTCACCTAAAGCATGTTTTCATAGGAAATTGCCACCTAAAAAAAATATGCTGTTTTCACATTCACATTAAAAAAATTCATTCATTCATATTTATTTATTTATTTATTCAAAATTTAGAAAGTAATCAAAATGTAATCAAATGTAATTAGATTAGAATGGTACTGATACTGGTATCGGTACCGATACCAGTATCGGTTATCGGTACCGGTATCAATAACTGATACCCAATTCTGGTATCGGCATCGATAACCGATACCGGAATCGGTTTTACCGATACAGGTATCTGTGCATTCCTAGTATTTTTCATTGGCAAACGGCCTCTTCTGCAGCAGAAACGCACAACCCTCCACTCACTTGCAATGTCTCGCTAACTCCCCGCATCTTTCCCTCTGCGTTCCAGGCATCCTGCTATCTGAAGCAGGGCAAGTTCAAGCAGGCCGAAACTCTGTACAAAGAAATCCTCACCCGCGCTCACGAGAGGGAGTTCGGCTCCGTCGACGGTACGACACCACACCGCACCACACCACGCGACTCGGAACACAAACGCGAGCACGCATCCTCGTCATCCCTCCAGCTCTGACACCACTGCAGCATCCCTGCTGCTCTCCACCTCCCACGTTAAAGGTCAACTGAAGTGTTTCTGGCTGCTGCGAGCAGAGCCAACCTTTCCAACCCAGACTTTAAAACCACTTTACTTTGCGCCCCGGGGTGACGCGAGCGAGCGTCCTCCTTGTTGGGAATCTGATTGTCTGACTGCTTCATTTGTCTCTTTAACGAGCCCGACCGTCTCTCCTGTCTGCAGATGAGAACAAACCGATATGGATGCATGCGGAGGAGAGAGAGGAACAGAGCAAGGTCAGTAGAGTCGGGCATCAGTGACCCAAATCTGTTTTAGTCCAGGGGCGAGCAAACTCTTTGACTGGTGGGGCCACAGTGGCTTCTAAAATGTGGCAGGGGGGCCGGAGCTGCAGCAGATGGATGGAGTCTTTTGGTGACCACCCTCATTGGAGAAACACACAAAATCAGCGTCTTTGAAGCCCCGCTGTATTTAGCTCTTTATTGAAATTGCTCCGAAAACACTGAAAACACGATGAAATACAGCTGTTTTATTACTTACTTAGGCCGAACTCTCTTAACCAAGCACGTTCCCTTCGATGGGAGTTAAACACACTTTGAAAATGGGTTAACTTTTCTCTCGGGTGTCTCTGCAGATTTTTGAAGTTCTAGGAATTATATTACATTACCATGCAAATGTGTTTTAAGTGTGTTGAACCTTTTTGGGCCACGTGCTGATGATGGTGAATGTGTGTCTTCCAGGGGAAGCAGAAGGACGGCTCGCCGTTTGGAGAATACGGAGGCTGGTACAAAGCCTGCAAAGTGGACAGGTGAGTTTCCAGTGGAGAAGATGTTTCTGAAGAGTAAAAGGGAAAAAATGTCGATATCAAAAATCCAGAGGCAACTTGTGATGGCAAAAGCAAAAGCTTTTCAAACCAGGTTTCCTCTTCCCAGTGGTTTCTATAACACTGCAAAATGTAGTTTCACCACATCTTAGCTCTTGGGATCTTTTTTTCCTGCTCCTAACCATTGCATCAGGAGAATTAAAAACCCACACATGGCTTGAGTTTCGATATTAAATGCTGAAATGTGTTTTTCTCCAGCCCCACGGTGACAACGACCCTGAAGAACCTCGGCGCCCTCTACAGACGGCAGGGCAAGTTTGAGGCCGCCGAGACCCTGGAGGAGGCAGCCATGCGCTCCAGAAAGCAGGTATGGTGTCTGGTTGGAGTGGACCGGCAGGGGGGGGTTAAATGTCTATAGAAGGAGTCCTTCTATCCCACGGTGCTGTTTGTCATCCTCCTTGTGGGCTTTTCCTCTGCTGAATAATTGATTCTCCAGACAGGCTAATAGGTCTTAGCATCAGTCTCCTCCGCACTGTCATCCATCATCAGTCCAGACGTAATTACACCAAGGGAACTGGAGACTTGGGAACACAGTTGTGGATTTAAGGCAGAATCTGGTGGATAGATTTTATCCAGATTCCGCATTCTAATAATTGCCTTTTTTCAATTTCTATTCATGAAACAATACATCTCTCGTTTAGGGGCGTAGATGATCAGTCGTGGCATAATGTGATAGTGTTTCAGTTGGTTGTCGCCAAACATGAAGTCTATAAAGATGCATTTTCACTTTGATTTGATCCTTGATCCCCAAAATGCAGTGCGATGTCGGGTTAGTTTTATTTCTAACATTATTCTAACCACAGACATTTACGTCATAGTCTGGTCTTATATTTAGCATATATATACATATATATTTTATTTTGGTGTACTGTGGAGTGGGTACAATGGTTTTTATTGGCAGGCTAGCAGAAACCATTGACTTGCCACTAGCCTAGCGCCAGCTAACTCTGCTAAACTAGAAGGACTGGATGGAATTTGTTGACTTGGTCTCCACTGATCACACACACACGCACACACACACGCTGGCTCGCTTGGAAACGAGGTCCTCCGTCCTCCGTCCACTGTTGTAGCTGACTTTGTGGAGTCACTGCAGCGCCAACCTGAGCGTGACTGCCATTCCAGGAGCGGAATTGCGGGCAGCAGGTGGACGACGCCTGCAGCTTTGATAATAATTGGATTGAATGAATTGGCGCTTATTCCCGTCAGCTGCGCCGTTCCTCCCTCCTTAGTGTGTATGTGACGAGCTGCGGCTCTAAGAGCTTTAAGCAGATGAGCTGAATTGGCATTAATTGTGGCCTCGTGCGTGTGTGTGCTTCTGTGTGTGTGTGTGTGTGTGTGTGTGTGTGTGTGTGTGTCCATCAGGGTCTGGACAATGTGCACAAGCAGCGCGTGGCCGAGGTCCTGAGCGAGCCGGAGGCCCGCGAGAAGCAGCGCAGCCGCGAGAGCTTGACCTCGGACACGGTGAAGTACGAGAGCGGGCCGGACGGCGGCGAGGAAGTGAGTATGAGCGTGGAGTGGAACGGGGTGAGTACAGTGCACAGCCCTCGACACGTCACTGACTGACCGAGTCCTCACGTCCACACCCAGCTCTCTGCACGGAAGCCACGACACAGTCCAACACACACAGGAACATTGATAAAGTACATACAGCCTTAAGTAAAAAGTGATTTTCATTTATTTATTTTTTTTATTTTTTTATTTTTTGGATGGTGCTGCAGAACAGCAGTCAAACTCCATGAGGAGGCTGTGAGAAAAAAAAATGCCAGGCTGTTAAAAAAAAAATTCAGCTGTGCATGAATATTATTATTTTCAGTTTTGTGAACGACTCAGTCAAGACTGTCTGTCGTCCTGCAAGTTATAAGCATGGAATGCTTTTGATTCCAATTAAACGCAACCACGCATCAATCTGAAATACCATTTGAATGATTGTGACCCTCGTGGCTTCCGCTCAGAAAGATTAAAGGGACTTTAAACGAACCCTCTCTCTAAAACGCTGATTGACTGTCGCAGTAACCGCAGTTGGTTTTATCCTGCTTGCACTTCACATCCTAAACGTCTGACTGCAGGCGCCTCGGCTCCACTCGTAACATTTCGCATTTACGCAGCTGCTCGCCTCATTAAAAAAAACAAAAACACTCCTCTTCTACTAAGCTTTTTTTTTTGTTCACGCTTTAAACTAACGCCGAGTCTTTCGAGAAGCTCTCTCGCTGCCGTAGTAGTTCAACCCCTCAGAACCGAGCAAAGAGTCTCTGTAGGCCCGGAGCTGCCACTGCTGCCGCTGCTTGCGTAGCAACAGTAGTCAACCCACAACAGCCAATCGGCAGCTTCTCCTGCCGGGGTCCCCAGATGTGGGGAGCTCTGACGTGAGATGGCGTGTAAAACGACGCACGCGCTTGTACTGGCAAAACAGCCTCACGTCTGCAGCTGATCTCAGAGCACCTTCACGTATGAAAGGAGCTTCAGCTGAAGGTTGCTTTCATCCAGCCTCAACACAGTAAACTGGGAATAGTCATAATAAAATAATAATAATAATAATAATAAAAAAAGCTATTAATTATAGGGCAAAATGTACTCATCTATAGTCTTCAAAGGTCCAGTGTGTAAAATTTGGCCTATTTTATGATTTTTATATTGGTGAAAGCTTAATATACTGCTAATTAAATACACTAAAGTGTATACTCACAGTACAATAAGCCATTGGGTTTTCCTACCATTGTATGGTACCTATACATACATAAGAATATACATGGGTCAAAGGTCTTGCTCCCAGTCAGCTGCCATCTTGCAGCACCATATTTCTAAGGAAGCCTGGCGTGGACAATCCAGCTGCCTGACAGGGTGAACACTCTCTTCGAAGAAGAAGGTGGTCAAGGTGTTCTTGATGTAACCGCATATAGATATTAAAAAAAAAAGGAATTAAAAAAAATCTGCCCTTAAATTTAAAATCAAAGTCTAATAATATTAAATATAATGTGCCAAAATCTATAGAGGGCGCTGTGGTGAAGAACAGTATCGACCAACGTGATGTACGTGTTGAATCCACGAAGGCGCTGACGGCTTCCACCTCAGCTCCGTCCAGTTTCAGTTTGGAGAGCTGTGACTCGTCAGCGCGGTCGTCCGACTCCACTTGGGCTCTGTGCTGTACTCCGTCTGTGTTCCTGGACACGTTTAATTTTCATGCTTGTGGTTTGTCGTCTCTCTAGTGTGTGTTTCTTGTGTGCAGACGCGGTTAGCCGCGACCAGAGCTAACTGTAGTTTTTTTTTCTTCTTGTTTTCGCCCCTTTGCTCGTGTCGCCAACATGCTAGCAGCCAGAGTAGCCACGGATGTAAAGAAGCTCGCAAAGCCAATAGCGTCGTCATATTGAAGTGTCATTTTCCAAAGTGGTTCTTTGTGTTTGTCAATTTGGCAAATTGACAAATGGTCAAATTCAACAAAAGTCTCGCTTTAAATATCATCTTATTTTGTACATTTAGTTTGTAATAGCATTTGTAGTATTATGTCTTTTGAAAACTCCGTTTTCTCTGCACTCTAGTAAATATTGACCACTAATCCAATTCTTTCCCCCTATGAATTAATCGATTGAAGACAATTAATCATTCTGTCTATCTCGCTGCTGTCATGTGTCTCCTTTGTTTAATTCCGTCTGAGTGTTCCCCAGTGCTCCCTGGTTCTCTGTGGCAGAAACAGTAGCTCTCCGTCCTTTACACCTGTGCTAAAGCTCCACCTAGTGGGCAACTACAGCAAACTATGTCGATTATAACCCAATGGGGGGAGATTCGGGTCTGTTTCGTTTGGAAATCGTGTTTGGCTGCTTTAGAGGTAAATAAAATTAAATAATAATCCCTCAGTTGCTGCTTCAGCTTAAACCCAAAAGAGTCGAGCTGGTTTTAAAGGAGAATATTTAGCTGACTTGCCACTTGCAGTTGGTTTAAAAGACTGGAGAGTCACTGTGTCTGAACTTGTCAATGCAAGCAACTAACTGTTCATCTTCTCCTCCTTCCTCACCTCCATCTAAATGGTCTTCTTAAATCTGCCTCCTCAACTCACCTCTCTCTCTCTCTCTCTCTCTCTCTCTCTCTCTGTCTCTCTCTCTCTGCTCCATCCGACTGGCAGGCGTAACTCCAGATGCCTTGTAACGGTCTCTAAAAACTTGTCTCCTGCATGACGGACACCTCGCCTCAGCTTTGCCGTTTTCTTCAGCTCTGACTCTCCTCCTCCTCCTCCTCCTCCACCTGCTTCTCTTCTTTCTCCTCCTCCTGCACCACCTGCTTGCCGCTCTGGTGGGATTCTTCACAGGCTGGAGTGAGAGCTGTGGAGACTCTCGACTTCATACTTTGCCGACCGCGCGTTAGCGATTTATTCACGGCATCATGTTACTCGTTCTTCTCACCCCCCGTCTTTAGCCGTAGACTTGCACTCGTTCACTGTGAGGGTAGACTGGCGACGCGCTCTCTACTTCCTGGCTGCGGCGTCCATCAAAACTCAACTCTCCCTTTTGCCCTGGACCCCAATGAAACCCTTGTTTTATTTTCTTTACTTGAACTTGAAGACTTTACAGCGTAAATGTAAAAACGTGTTAACAGTTGGTCTAGACCAGGGATGGGCAAACTACGGCTCGGGGGCCATATGCGGTCCGTAAAGCGTTTTAATCCGGCCCGTCCAACTTGAAGAAACTATATTATTTCTTATTATTATTTGAAGTAAGTCATAAAATAGCTGTATTTCATCCATTTTTTTCAGTGTTTTAAGAGTAATTTCAACAAAGTGCTAAAATACTGTGGGGCTTCAAAGACACTGATTTTGTTGTAACGCTTTTGTTCATGTTATGATTGATGTTTTGTTTTATTCAAATTTTGATTTGAAAAAAAAAAACATCCATGCAGTTTATTGTTATCAATAAAACAAAGTGAAATACCTTGATTAATGAGAACATTTCCGCACTGAGAAATACAATGCATTACATATTAGGAAATCATCATAAGAAATAAGAGATTTAAAAAAAAAAAAAATGAAAAAATGTAAAAAGATAGAAAACTGAAAGTGAGCAAACTGTCCTTTGGACACCAGCGTGACACCAAATTAACCAGCAGCCAGGTTCAGTCCAGGTATAAAATGGTTTGAACCTTACAAGTTTCCACCTTCCTCCTCCTTCACATTTATAGGCTTTTTTCTTTTCTTGTTTTATTCTTTTTTTTCTACGCTGCGTCGTCTCATGTCATCTCTTTAGCAGCGAACTGTAAATAACATGAGATTAACTCATCGGCATGGACGGAGAGCACCGTCAATCCCCCCTCCCCCCTCCCCCCGCTCCTCTGCCCGTTAGCTTTAGCCTCTTAGCGCCTTTCGCTTCGTGTCATCCGTCTGATATCGGACTGAGCTACGCTGTGATGTGATCACTCGGGGACGGGACTGGTGCATGATCTGGCAAAAGCCTCCTCGTGAAGCTGCAAGGGGGGGGGGGAGTAAACGCAGCTTCTGTTGGCTGCTGTGTTTCTGTGTGTGTGTAGATGTGAGAGTGGGTGGGAAGGAAGGAGGGATATTAACTCGACAGGAAGTGACGCGTCTGTCAGACGTCTTGGAACCAAAGCGTAGCCTCCTCGTCCCCGTCCTCGTCCTCGGCTCCTGCTTAATAATCTGCGTGTCCTGTCCTGTTTGTGCATCTTACAGTTTGTCTTTCTTAACTTCTAATAAAAACCTTTGACCCTTTGCTCACCTCAAGCTGCCTGCCTGTCGCCTCTTTGTGTGTCTGCTCTCTTTTTCTTTTCTCTTCACGTGCCTTCACGACGGAAATGACCTCCCCAGTACATAAAGCAGCCAATGATTGATCGTCACGTTCGAGTTTCCAGACCGAACAGCTGTCGGTTCTCCTCGAAAATAAGCAGTTATTTATAATAATTGCATTTACAATTTCACATTCCTGGAATTGGTTGCAATGAAACTCCGCTCCTGTTGGGGCGCTGTAGGTGCAGTCTTACTTTGAAAACCACTTGTCCAACCTATAGCTTTCGGTACTCTTTAGTTTTTGCATTATTCTATATAGAAAATAGAATAGTAGAAAAAATAGAAAGAAAACCCAAATCATACAATGAATTTCAGTTCTGTCAATTTAAATAATAACGATTCAAATAATAATGCACACAATTTTTTAACGTAATCTCGGTTGACAAATGAGATTGGCGTTTCTGTAATTGAATGGTATAGTTCGTAAAATTAGATTTTCATCTGTAAGTTTAAATTTAGTCAAATGACACGGTACAAACGCTTAACCAGCAGCTTTTCTGTTTGCATATTCTTTCTACTAACCTGGATTTCACTAACTCGAGCTTAAACTAAGCCCCAGCTTTAGCGACGCTTGAACACATTGGTCGTGTTTGCATGTCAGAGCGATGTGTGACTTTTGCTTGCCCCGACAACTCGGCGACCTATTGAACATTGTTTTGTACACTTATTCGAATGCAATATCCACATTGAAAGTGTCGTTATTGAGATACTGTGTACTGTGCACCAATAGTAGCGAAGATGTGACTGTAACCTGAGAGTTGGACCTGCTTGGTGACAGCCAGCCATCGTCATTTTTAATACTCTTAACTACAGTAATTAACTCTAAAGCATTTTAATGACATTCCGCAATACAACAACTAGTTGTGTTGGTATGTAGAAGCCAATAACGTAATAATGACCAATAACGTCATAAATTTACCCTTTTTTAAATTCCAATTGGCCAATTACATGATAAATGTCCCAAACCGATAACCTAATAACTTTTGTCCAATAACGTGATAATTCTTTACATTATTGGCTACGTTTGCAAAGATTTTTTTTTAAAGGCCAATAACGTGATAATGTTATTACGTTATGGGCCAGAAGTTGTTACGTTATGGCTTTAGGACTTTTATTGAGTTTTCTTAAGTATTACATTACAAGGCAAATTTTATAACGCAGTCAGTTGTCATTATTGGCTTCTTCGCGGTACTCCGAAGAGCTTTTTCAATCAAGGGTTTGACCCGAGCAACACCTTCTGTGGTTAACATACCACCGTGCTGTTGGCAACCACAGACAAACCTCACAGTTACGGGGGACATGGACCTCCTCTATGATCGATGTGGGATAAAGACGATGAATTGACAGGATTGTCAGGATTCACAGCGTGTTTGTCGCAGGGCGTTCTATTCTAACCTAACCCCCCCGCCCCCCCACCAGGACGGCAGCGGCTCGCTGAAGAGGAGCGGCTCCTTCAGCAAACTGCGGGCCTCCATCCGCCGCAGCAGCGAGAAGCTGGTCCGCAAGCTGAAGGGCGGCGGCGGCGGCGGCTCGCCACGGGACGGCGAGCCCAAGAATCCTGGGTAACTATCCAGACGGGCGCCTAGCCTAGCCTAGCCTAGCCTAGCCTAGTCTGGCTTGGGCTAGCCTAGCTTGGCGCCAAACTCAGGTGGCTTTTTAAAAAGAGAGCAACGGCACCCGCGGGGACGACGCCTCCAGCCGACTAAACCCCGACACCAAAACAGAGCGAGGAGCTCGGCGACGCCGGCGGCGATGCGCTCTGACTGTTTTTTTCCCCGAGCTGCTTTTTTGCACGTAACACGACAAGAGGGAAGCTTCTGACTGCCGGGCACAAACACTTCTGGGTTTTGTTTTTTTTTTTTCCTTCCCACGTTTGCTTTTGGTTTCACTTCTCCGCTTTAACTGCCTCTGTACAGCTGCTGACTTCGGCAAAAGTTTTATCTAGGTTTCGCCGAGCATTCGAACAAATGGGAATAAAAATATACTTTGTTAAAAAAAATGAGTTTCACCATGTGTCTGACTGTCAGACGTGCTAACCAAAGGTGACGGCGTACAGAGCGCAGTGCATGTACACAACAAACAAACCACTAACGTCTGCTTGTGAAATGGCTTTGTGCTTTTTTTTTATTTATTTTTTTTATTCCCGGAACTCTTTCTCTGCCTTTGAGTTGAAGCTTTTATTTTTTTGTGTTTGGAATATTTATTTCTGAGATATATTTCGGTTTTTACTTCCGCTTTTGGACTTTACGGTTTTCCCCTGTGGATTTAACTGCACAAACCAGCGTGTTTTGCATGACTGTGTCTTGAATGTTTTTTTGTTTTGTTTTTAATTTATGAATAAATATTTTTCATTTGATGGTCTGGTTGCATGCTTCATCTCTGCACACATTTCTCTTTTTCCCTGTGAATCTCTCCTCTCTGGCTCATTGTGATGATGTTGTCTTTGTCATCATCACAATTGACCTGTCGAAGTTGTTTCACTGCAGAATTTTTTTATTTTTTTTACAACTTTTTATTATTTTTTTTTTACTGTTTACAGAGACAAGTTTTAT
Source organism: Nelusetta ayraudi (assembly GCF_046127955.1). NCBI lineage: Eukaryota > Metazoa > Chordata > Actinopteri > Tetraodontiformes > Monacanthidae > Nelusetta > Nelusetta ayraudi. The sequence continues at coordinate 2,499,540 of NW_027466071.1, forward strand.
TTTGCTGATTTCAGATTAATATTAACGTCATACAGGTAATATGAGGGGTTTGCTTCACCATTCTGCAACCAGCCACCAGGGTGCAGTGTGGGTTGTTTTGGGCTTGCCTTCAGGAGACTCCTTCATTTCTGCTTGGTCAAGTCCTCTCAATTGGAAGAATATATTTCACACTCGTGTTTTAGTAATTGGCATAAAGTTGAAATGATTATTAGTAGTCGTTAAAAAAAACAAAAAAACAACATTTCTATTCCTATAGTTGCGTTGAGATGTCCTGGCGGTGGGCTTGTTTTTGTTTCTGCAGTGACCTCTTACTTCACCTGTTTTTTTGTCAGGCATGGTTGATGGTGTTTGCATGGATTCCTCTCTCGCTATTAGTTCTGCACCACTCACAACTTGAGCAACCCACAGACCCCGACGGGGGGAAAAAAAAACACCAAATTCTTGGTTCCACTTTCTAATCCTGCTTTTGTGTACCAGCTGGAGATTATTCATCAAGGTGGATTACAAGCCTTTCGAGGAAGTCAATTTTGGCCGTTGATGATGCAACTGTGAAACAACCCGTTATTCCAACTAGAAGGTGGAACCAAACATTTGACTTGTAACACCCTGAATGCTATAAACCCATTAGAGGACCCTTTGCCAAAGCTCTAAAACAAAAATATATATTTATGTGTGATTGATGGATGTCATTAACTGTCGTCACTGAACTAAAATCCTCCAACCTGACTCTCCAACCCCCTCCACCCACCCTGCGACTCCCCACCCCCAACCTCGTCCCCACCCTCACCCATCACACTCCCTGCATGCGGCTGGTGTGGGTGCAGCATGAAGCGAGCCAGCTCTCTGGGGGTTCTGAATGTGGTGGACAAGGCTGCCAGTGACCACTACCAAGTAAGGAGCACACGCAGCGCTGTTTATTTTGCCTCCTACTGGATGCTAAGACAATTGCATTTGTTGGGCAAAGGTCAAAGGCCTTTTTATTTTTTAACTCCATCACTAACCACGCCCTTAACTGATAACATCAGGCTAACGGACTAATCCATTGTGCCATTATTTAACCCTGTTTTTAGAAAAAAGACGCCAATATCTGCTAATTTATGATTAGCCTTGACTTTGATAGCAGTTTAAGATATTTTCTCGGATTACTTCTCAGGTTTTTACTGACATGACCCACTATATTGAACTGATGGTAAACTGAATGTCATGTAAAGAACTCTGCACTGCTAGTAGTTAGCTACAGCGAGATTCCTGCTTCGCTAGGCCACCCGGGATGGGGGGGGCCTTTGCGGCCCGTTAAGATTCTTAATCCGGCCCGCGAATTTGAAGAAATTATATTCATAGTAAGTAAATCATAAAGTAGCTGTTTTTCACTTTAGTCCTCCAACCTCTGTACATCTGCGCCCCCTGCTGGTGAATGTTAGTGCTGCTAATTCTGAACAGATTATTTGGTGGAACATATTTGGTTTGTTGTCTATGCCGAATACTGAAGGTGCTACAGTTCACTTGCTGGAATTGAGTCCGACCGCAAGGGCAGGTGTCATGAGGAATGTGAACTCTGACCTGCTCGTTTTGACTTTCCTGCACACGTGCACTCGACGATCTGCTTGTTAAAAGTCGAGCTAAAAGCCAAACTGTCCTCACAGATGATGAAGATGTCCAGGTTGGTTTTTCGCACTCTCTGTCATTCTGACCACTTTCCCACTGCGTTTGCCGCAGGAACGAAATAATCGTCTGAGGAAAAGTCGCGACCTGAGCGCCAGCCACGTGCACCTGGCGCGCTGACGGACGGCGGACTGTTAAAGCTCAGTGGCGACACCTGGAGGCCTCGCTGTGCACGTTCCCACACTTCATTGCACTTTTGATGCTCTGTGTATCTCACAGAGGGACTCGTGGTTTGTGTGTGTACAAGTGTGTGTGTGTGTGCGCGCGCGCGCGCGCGTGTGTTTTTAATCAATACATACATATCAATGAACAAGAGGAATATGAACATCCCAGCGGTTTGTTTAGTTTGAGTGTGTGAATATCTCTCCTGTCCAAACTTTTGTATGTGCGTGCACTGTGCGAGCAAATCAATCCCTCGTTGTTAATATTTAATGCTGGCGCTCGAATGAAGGCAAACACAGAGTGGAGTTTCAGTTTGAAAACATTTCTCTTTTGACTCAGTGGCGGTTCGGTTCACACAGCGGGTGAAGATCACGCAGATCAGACGCACAAAAAAGAATCTTGTATTCACAATAAAGGCACATTAGCGGTTGGATGTGCAAAAATCCATTTTATTAATAGTAATAATAATAATAATAATAGCGCATTTTATTTGTAAGCGCCATTCGGAGCAGGCAACAGTTAGTATGGATGCTGCAGTAGCACCCAGAGGTTAATCACAGCTGTATGGCATTTTTGAACTAGAAGAATAAGAACGAAAACAAGACAAACACTGAAGGCTTTTCACTGCGGTCTCAATGTTTTCACTCTTTCACAGAGAGGAGCCGTTCCAGTTGGTTTTGTCAAAATTATTTTTTTTTTTATCCTATCCTCGTTCGGGATGGTTCATTGAGGTGCATAAACAGACAAGACATCCATTTCTCAGTAAATGAAACTCGATAATAAAGTCATCGTCACACAACTTAACCGTTCCCCCATCTTGAATGAATCTACGTCAAAGTTTTTATTGACAGAATTTCTCAAATTTATGCTGGAAAAATTCACTGATTTTTGAAGGAAACCTGGTTTGCACTGAATGATGCTGTGTGGCTTTGCTCAGCCAAGCTAAAGTACAGCACTGACAGCACTGACAGCACTGATAGCAGCCCTCACTGGGGATGTTTCACGCGCTCCAACTGTCCCCTCTGCCAGAGAATGTGTCGGCTGATGGCGTCTTCCTGTACAGGCTGACCTGGACGTCGGCTTCGCTTTACCTGCTCTTTGCAGATTTCCGAGATTTTTTTCTGTCTGATATTGAAGGAAATGTGATGAGAAGCCAAAACATTTAGAGTGAATCGACTCCTGGTGGCTGTGTGATCAATCTCAACATTTTTACTGTACATATTTTGTGCCTTATTGTGTTTTAATTTCACTTTGGTGTCTCTTAATATTGTCTCTTGCACAGAGAAAACTGCTCCTCTGACAGAGTTTGGCCTTTTCTTTCCTAAGGATGTGTCAGCCATATGTATACGGCTTGAATGTGGGTTGATCACTTTCCAAACTAATTATTAAATGAGGTGTTGAAAATCCGTGAAGCGAGACTTTAAGGATGATTTTCTTACACGTTCCCTCCTGTGTTGATTGAAAATATTAACGTATGATGTTCTCTGTTTACATTTGGGGCCTTGTAAATATTCTTCTCTTCTCTTCTCTTCTCTTCTCTTCTCTTCTCTTCTCTTCTCTTCTCTTCTCTTCTCTTCTCTCTGTCATCTGGATTGTCATGGTTTAAAATAAGAGGGCAGGAAAGATTGTTTCTCGGCTGGTAAAGGCCGACAGACGCACTCTCAGGAACGAGGCTGTAGTATCACACACTGATCGCAGAGTCGACAACTAAGCTCCTTACTTTTATATATTACTTTTCTGTCTTTCTTTTTTAAATCAAATTCAAATGTTCCAACCTTTTGTTTGTCCTAAAATGGTTGCAACTCTTTTGCATGGAAATAAATCTGAAGAGATATGGCCACAGTTCCAACGTTGATTTGAATGAATTATTGTTATTATTACTGTTGAATTCATGTGATGACTTAATGTAAATGTAAAATATATATTTGCTGGCAGGCACCAAAATAGGATTTTTTTATGCCCATGAAGGAATGTGTCACTTTGAAATGAAAACTGGAAATTATTTGCTGACACACACAAACACACACACACACACACACACACACGAAAATAAAAATAAAATCTGAAATTCAGAACAAAAAGTGTCAGCAGCAGCTGGATCCACTAACCATCATCAAGTCGGGCCGGATACAAATGAATATTCTGTTTGAGAAATGAAAGATTTTTTTTCCCCTTAATGTCTTTGTTGGCTCTGTGTGTCTACATCTGATACTTTGAAAAGTTGGAATAAAGTTTGGAATAAAGAATTTCACCTTCTTCTTTTTGGTCTTCATTTGACAAGAAGAATTTTCCAAGAAGCATTTAAGTTGAGTCGAGTCAAGTTGAGAAACTTAATAATTTTGCATGTATTTGAAGAAATAAAATGGGAGCAGATTTATTCTGGCGATTTGAAAACTTCTTGCATTTCCGGCTCAACCTCCCAATAAATACACAGATTTGCAGATCAATCTCGATCAGAACTATTTCAGAGGACCGAAAAGTCCATTGAAGTGTTTGTCATCTGGAGGTTCATATGTAACTAAACAATGTAATGGTCATGTGACAGGCCTGCTCATCGGCAATTGCAGCAGGACTCTCGAGTGACCGGTCGAAACCAGTCTGCACTGTGAGAGTCATTATGCCTGATGACTTTCCTGGAATCAGATTTGGTGAGTGATTCATTGAATCACGACATCAAGCAGTGCTGCTCTGTTTGGTGGAAAGATCTCAGCACTTTCCACTGTTGCTCGACGGGCTTTTATACACAGCAAATTCAGCCCATTGCAAAAAACTCCCTTCGAGTTTATTTCAACGATATCTCAGTGTACATGTTAATTTGCATTATCAATCGACTCATTAGCATGACCTGGAAATGCACATGCAACTGGGTTTTGATACCCATGAGTGTTGGTTTGTATTGCTTCTGCCTTATCATCTATTTTAAAGCACTTTGGTTCACCTGTGGGTGGTTTTAAAGGGCTGTGCTAATATAGCGCACTTTTACATCGACACAAATCCAAGACGTTATGGTAAATAATAATAATAATAATAATAATAATAATAATAATAATAATAATAATAATAATAATAATAATGATAATAATAATAATAATAATAATAATTCAACGTCTCACATGTAATTTTTAAAATAATGAATATAGAATGAAAATGAAATATTTGGGGGGGGGGAAAGAAACGTGATTTTTCTTTGTGCGAGAAATCACAACAGGAGAGCACCATGTGACGTCAGCGCTGCGCTGTGGTTGGCCAAACGAGCTGTCAGTCACAGCAGAGGAGGAGGACGAGCTAAATCGGGAGTTTTTAGTGCTTGAGGGACCGACTGCCGTGGCTGTAGTGCGCCGAGTAGGAGCGACAGCTGCTGGAGCGACATGTCTTCTTCTACGGTCCCCGACGGAAAGAAACTGGTCCGCAGCCCCAGCGGCCTCCGCATGGTGCCCGAGAACGGCGCCTTCAACTGCCCCTTCTCCCTGGACGAGCCGCACTGGGTCCCGGATAAAGAGGTGCGTTCACGGCGCGGACGTCGGTTTTTGACAGCCACAAGAAGATACCACAAACACACGCACACACACATACACACAGACGGCAGATGCAAGCTACCGAGCGTGTTGGATTCGATACTTCCGTTCTACATTTTCAAAATAAAATTGTCTCACAAACAGTTGCGAGCGACGTTATTTCCAAATTAAATGTAATCACTGAAACAGTGGCGATAAACTTAATTTGCGTTTCCTGATTTCTCATGTGCTCTAGTGTTCCCTGTGAAATCCCGATTTTCATATTTCATTATTAGAATTGTTTTTTTTCTTCACTTTTGCATAAAAATGTGACACAAAAATAGATATCTCGGTGTACAACCAACCACAAATACTACAGAAAGCAGTATGTTGGCATGAAATCCCCTTGATTGCATCACAGTAGTTGTATTCCAATATTTCAAACTAATGGTTGTTGGTTGTATGTATATAGCTTGAAACCTTTTTTTTTTTTAAGAGGTTCTGGCCTGCTTTATGTATCAAGTCTTCTCATTAGACGCTTTAAGTTGCCAACCAGACGCAATCTCACATCCCACACGGTTTTTGTATATTTGACACAAAAAAGAATTGGCTAACTACACGACCAGTCAAAAGTTTGGACACACACCTGTTTCTTCTTTATCTTTACTACTTTCTACACTGTGGATACATATGGGTGACATCAAATATATGACCAAGATATGTATATTATTGTGGCTAAATACCTAAACATGTTATGTTATGATTGGCTATTCAAGATCATCTAAAATATAAAACTTGACTTATTAATTCACACTTTTTTGTTTAATACATATTCCATATGTGTTCATTTATAGTTTTGATGCCTTGGGTGACAAGCTACAATGTAAATAGTCATGGAAATGAAAGACAAACAATTAAATCAAAAGTGCGTGTTCAAACTTTTGACTGGTAGTGTATATACTTATTTTGAAACAACTTCCGGTGTATGTGCAAGCAGCTGCGCTAACTTGAAACTATGGCAGTGGGTTGTGTCGCTCCAAGGCCTCCGTCGATACACGAACAGGCGTTTGCTGAAGCTGTTTGTCGAACGCACAACGTCTGTTCACCTTGGCCAAACGGTGCTGAAGCGACGCCGAGTAAACAAGTTTGTTTTTGCAGTCACAAAGTCGGACGTTCGCTGAAGTTGTCACGTCCTGTCGGTGTTAGCTCGAGTAGCTGCTTTGCTAGCTCCGTGTTCAAGTGACTCCAGTCCACAAGTGTGCAACTACAACAACAACAATTGTGCCTCAGTGTGTGTAACAGCAGATAGACAATATCGCAGCAAACTGGTAGTCTTTTGTTTAGACCGTAAAGCCACACCAGCAAACGTGATTATTATAGGTTATAAACAGGAGTCAAGGTTGCTACTGTGCAGGCTGCAAGAGCAAACTGGGAATAATACCTGGAACTGCATGTACAAACCCTCCTCTAAGTGTTTGTTTACTTGATTACGAAGGAAAGCATTAGGTTTTTGAATGTAGCCCTCAACGTCCTGCAAGGAATACATTTTTTTTTCTCCAAAATAAAATATTAATCCTCAAACTGTCCTGCTAGTATCAAAGGAAGAAAACGGACATAATAACTGAAGCATATTAATAAAAGCAAGCACTACCAGTCCAGCTGGTTCTGCCACTTCTTAATAGGAAGAAGCCAGAGTGAAAATTCTCTCGCATTTTAGTCCCAGATTAAGCATTAAAATCAATTTCTGATGAAACACAGCAAACATTGGCTTGTGTCAACCAGGTCTGTATATTTACTGCGAAAGCCCACGGATGACCTCGCATCCGCAGCACATTCACACCTCTTGTGAAATCGCCGTCCGCTTGACCTAGACGGAGGATTTTTCAGACTTCTCATAATGCGCCGGCGCCAGAAATGCCTCCTGTCCAACTGGACGTCTTTGAGTAATATCCTGTTTTATTTCCTCCCTCCAGTGCCCGAGATGTATGCAGTGCGACACAAAGTTCGACTTCATCAGAAGAAAGGTTTGTTTTGTCTTGCAACGTGGCCGTGACACACAGAGGAGGAGCGAGAAGAGGGAAGAATCAAGAGTGTTTCGCTCCATCTCAGTTGTGATTCACCAGATTTTTTTATTTTTTTTTCACCACCCCCTCCTCCCTTCTGTTTGTGTGCCTTGGCACGGACGCACACTGAGGCCTTTGTGCTGACATTTTCTTTTCCTGACATAACAGCAGTTCTTCTTCTGTCGCTCCCCGCTTGTTTTGCTTCAAAAATACACTTTCTGTTTTGATAAAATCACAGCGGCGGGCGGATCTTTCCGCTGACCTCAGCGCTGCGCTTGGACGGCTCACTACAGTGAGGAGGGACCTTTTACGAGGCAGCTGCGTTGCAGAGATTTCCAAGTTGCACATATTGAAAGAGCTCTCGGGAAAACTCCAATGGAAAAAGTATTCTCTTGCTCTTTGTATGAAGGAGCCAGTTACGCTGAAGGCGTGAAGCTCCTTAAAACCACAGAGGAAGCCGAGCAGCAGCAGCATTGTAGCACACGGCTTTGATTACAGGAGAAACATTTTTCTCCTGGTGGTTTTCATTTTACTCCCAACTAACTAACTCGCAAGAGTTTAAAAACACATTTTCCAAGCTAGCTACTGTATCATTTTACTATCAGCTCCAGTCCGGATGTGTATATGAACTAAATTTTGTTTAAAGTCGTCACTTTATAATAATTTCTCCACCAAATGGGCCCTTAAATGTTCAAGGTCACACCTGGATATTAGCTGTTTTTTTTGTCTTCGCCTTAAATGGCAGATCTGCGAGTCCGTCAGTGACTCTGCTCTTATTTTGGGCGGCTTTCAAAATGAAAAAGAAGAAGAAACTCTGACCAGAATGACAAAGAAAAGAAACGGCCTCGGTCGACTGATTTCTCTTCCTCTTACTGTAACTGGTGCTTCTGTCCGACTCGGCTGTTTGCTGCAGTGCTGAACAATAATGCAGCTTGTTCTGCTTCTTCTCCCTCTGGCTGTTGCCTTCAGGGCTTCACCGCAGCCAATTACCTGCCTCCTTTCAACCCTGTCCTCCTCTTCTCTCTCACCAACTAACTCAATGTTGTCCTTCACCATGTCCATAAATTTCCCTTTCCTTGCTTTTTCTGTGAGTACGGTTAAAAAAAAAAAAAAAAATGTTACGTGTAAAGATTCCCGCTCTTAATGCAAATTTACAGCAGCTGTTGTGACTTCCAGTGGTGTCAGAGTTGATGGTTGACCCTGACCCGCCGTTCTCGTTGCAGCACCACTGTCGACGATGCGGCCGCTGCTTCTGTGACAAATGCTGCAGCAAGAAGGTGGTGCTGCCGCGCATGTGTTTCGTGGACCCGGTGCGACAGTGCACCGAGTGCGGCCTGGTCTCTCAGACTGAGATGGAGTTCTACGACAAGCAGCTCAAAGTTCTCCTGGGGGGTGAGCAGCACCGTCGTCGCCACTCGGTCGCACTCGCGGTACCAAAACGTTCCGCTCCTCATTGGTCGCCGTACAATAATAAAAGTGAAAGAAATCCAGCAGTGAGGTTGCAAAGAGTTACTGAACCATTAAAAAACTCTTTCGTCAAAGTATGATAAGTGAAAACATCCTCATTTTGCGCGTCTCTGCGCCACTCGTGCTGCAAACAGCCGGACGCTGCGGCTCAGCGTGGAGCCATAAATATTCAGTCGGCCTCTAAATGAAAAATCCATCAGCCCCCCGAAGCTGCAGGTCAACCACCGGCTGTGATGCAAAGCCTGCAGCATGTCGGGGCCTCATGCTTTATTGATGGCGATGATGATTGCGATGGCGGTGGTGTGTTATGGAAAACAAGACGGGGACCGGAGACGACGGATAAATATTTTCATCCGTGTGAGAGTTGACGTGCGCCTCCTCCTCTTCCTCCTCTTCCTCTCTCGCTCACCGCGCTGCGCTCTGTTTCCAGGCGGAACCTTCGTCGTCACGCTGGACTCGTCGGAGAAGTCGGAGACCATGACGTGTCGCCTCTCCAACAACCACAGGTCACCAGTCTGCAGTATCACAATATCAGCAAGCTTTAGTTGCCCTGATTATTAAAACGGCGTAAGAAGATTTGCCTCCGCACATCCGAGCGCGAGGCCAACAAATAGATGATAAAATAAAAGAGACAGAAGGAACTTCAAAAGGTTAAGTAAGATATGAAATTGATCACATTAAAAAAAAACATCTTTAAAGTAACGTTGAAAGAAATGCAAGTTACAGGCAAATATCTGAAACTTCCAAGTTGGTGAGAAAACCAAACTAAGTTAAAGTCCCATTTAAAACTTGAGAGTTTTCATATCAACCTATTTTCAGATCTTACTTTTTTTTTTTTTTTTTTCACATTTAGCCCTCTGTTTGCAGCCCGCCCACATAAACTCAGCATTCACTTTCTGCTAAACCTAATAGTTGTACATTTGGAAGGGTGTCTGAGTGGGAAGAGTCACCTGGCTGGTCGACCAGGCATCCGCTCCGTTTTCCAGTACTGCACAGTTTTTGCACGCGCTTCCGAAAAGAAGTGGGCTTTTTTTCTGACTGTTGTTAGAAAACATTATATTGAATTCTGCAGAATATGATCCCTTATTGAAGCACACATCCGTATAGAGAAGAGTGAGAACAAGGTGTTGGAAGTGATGGACTCATGGGGAACTGCTATCAGGAAACTACTGACACTGTTCTCTTGTCATTTCTCCTGCTTTGTTTTTCAATTTCAATCCCACCACCAGATACTTGTTCCTGGACGGCGAGAGCCACTTCGAGGTGGAGCTGTCCCGGATCTCCAGCATGCAGATCTTGACGGAGGGGACGAGTCCTGGAGGTGAGAACTCAACAAGACCTCCTTCTCTCCTCTTGAGCTCCGCCTGGTGGGATCCACCCAGCAGCTGGGAAACCACCTCCAGCTGTCTGTCTGTCTGTCCCTCCTTCTCTCTCTTTCCAACACTAACAATGTGTCTCTCCCCTGCTGCGTCGACTCTCCTTCCTCTGGGCTCAGAGAACGACATTTACTCGTACACCAGCTTGCTGGACTGTCACTATGTCTCTGAAGGTCAGCTGCGCTTCCCTCCTTCCACCTGCCTGATTGCATGCCCGTCTAATGCGTCTCTGTCTTAGTGTTTCCATCCCAGTCCACCGAGATGCCGTTCAGTGAGTCCATTCCGCTGTTGAGGCTGCCAGTAAGCCAAGTCCACTGGTGCAGTGAGCAGTTTTGGTTTGTGGCCAGAATGGGTGTTCACCGCACCGACAGTCTGGAAATATCGTGCCTGGAAATTCACTGTCACGGTTATGACAAGTATGAGGCACCAGTTTCAGAGCTTCATACTTGAAGGATTCAGTCTTATTTTTAATCAGCTTCTCCAAGGACCATGTATAAGTAACATGGACATCGTAAAGTTTTTTTTTTTGGTGTGAATGCTCCTCCTGGTTGCAACATACATCAGTGGAAAAAAAAAGTTTTCTGACACCCTTTAAATTTTTCCTCAATCCAAATGATCGTCATTGAATATTTGCCAGAATGTTTTTGCCTTTATTTCAGAAGGTTTGGCTCCATCAGAGGAACAAACCAATGGAAATGATTAATTTTTCATTGTTAATTGTTAGATTCTTGTAGTTCTTGTACTCTGGATGTGCACCTTGCAGAAGCATCCAGTTCTGAGCCGGACACACTGGTGCACGTGCAGCATGTTGGGTAAATGTTGGCAACTGCACTAAAGTTGACTTGATTTGGAGCCCTGCAACTGATTTTTAGCGCGTTTCAGTCCATCAGAAGTGCACGGGGTGTCCAGAAACTTCTCTTTCCTCCACCACTGTAAGTTACACGTCTGGTCTTGCACGCTCGGGCCTCCAAACGTCGCACCGCCAACCCTTGATATCGTGCCTGCCTCCGTCGCATTTCATCTGAGTTTATGTGGATTTGATTTATCCTCTGTCTGCACGCTGCGCTGTCACTCGTCATTCTGGGGGCAGTTGCTGACATTTAGTGTCGTCACTGAGATGAGACATTTCCTGCTTTGGCAAATATAGAGTTGTCCTTCCCCCCGCCCCCAATTTCCATTGTATCCACTGCCATTGAATTGATGTAAAGGCAGATGTGACGTTGCTTCCCGCAGCTGGAGAACTGATGGAGAAGGCCAGCACACCCCCACACATCAAGAGTGACACCTTGTCATGTGTGACCAATGTCCCCAAAATGTCCTTTTTTTTTGTGCTTTGCTGCCTCGACTGTAGCAGATAGAACAGTGATGCACCAAATAGTGCAGCTGTTCTCAACTGGTGGGAGTCTCAGGACGCACATTTTACTCCCTCATCACAAAGTCGTGACCCAAGTTCATTCCATAAAAATAAAAACGCTTCTCCACTTTCTGTCAGGTCTACTCAATAAATTATTTAAATTATCAAATTGAATGATGGTGTGCTATAACATTTTCTCTATTAATATACATATATATTAAATTCCCTTTAAGAGATTCAATTAAAACAGCTCTGCGACCCACTTTTGAGTCGCGACCCACCAGTTGAGAAACGCTGAAATAGCGAAGAGTGTAACTTTGAAGTAAAGAAGGCTGTGTGTGTGTGTGTGTGTGTGTGTGTGTGTGTGTGTGTGTGTGTGTGTGTGTGTGTGTGTGTGTGTGTGTGTGTGTGTGTGTGTCTCTCTCTCTCTCTCTCTCTCTCTCTCTCTCTCTCTCTCACCCCGCCCAGGCGGGACGTCGCGTGCCAGCGGCATGCTGCTCCAGTACAAGCCAATGGGCTCCCAGGACAACCAGCAGCTCCGCATGGAGGTGGCGGAGGACAAGAAGGTGGCCTCCCTCTGGTTGGGCGCCATGCACAAGGTGCGGCGCCACCACACTGTTTTTTGTTCTGCTATACTGCGTGTTCACTTCTTGGAAAGAACGTCATGGTTTTAAATGTACAGAGCAAATTCAGCGCCTTCATTACTTCGGATCAAATATTTTATTTTTTATTTGTTTTATTATTTTTTTTTAATGCAAAGGTAGCGACGTTAACTGCTCGTGATGGCTCGTCTTTCCTCACCGGCATAGGCGATAGTCTGGCGCCCCCTTTCGGTCAAAACTGGAACTCCTTTAAGATGGTCTTCAGGCTTTTTTAATGGACAATTCTGATCAAACTACTGCTTTGTTTGACTTGCAGTGTGCCACCTGAATGTATGCGGTGTGTAAAAGTACAATTAAACTAAGTGAAATGCTTCATTACAAAAACATAAACATGAGAGGATTGTGAATGAATGAATGAATGAATGAATGAATATTCGTGTACCAAACGGGATAGAATCTTGTAATATTGTTCAACATTATTTACAATAGTTGGGGGAGAAAGTTTTTGGACATCCTCAAAATTGTACTCTAAAATATTTGCCAGATAATTTACTGTGTTTCTAAAGGTTTGGCTACCTCACAGGAACACAAACCAATGGATATGACTCTTTTCGTTTATTGTTTATCAGACTAAACAAGAAAACCAGTTTCTTGTAGTAGTCTGGATGCTTCGCAAGAGACGTCATCTTGCTGAAACTTCAAGCTCTGAGCTTGTTGGCGGCTGCATTATGACAAACTGCACTTGCTGACTTCAGACTAATCATCTTAGCGCAGCGCTGCACGGTGCATCACAAATGCACGAGGCGTCCAGAAACTTTTCTTTCCACCACTGTGTTGTCTGACCTGCTCGATTGTCCTGCATCAACCTGACATTTCCTCCTCTGGCTCCCCCTGCAGGCGGCCAAACTGCTGTACGAATCTCGCGACCAGTGACGTGCCGGCAGCCTGAACGCCTAAAAAAAAACAAAACCTGGAGGCAGCACACACCCAAGTGTTTATGACCCCGCCCCACCGACCGGGGTTTGGTATCGTTTTTTTTGTTGTTTTCGTTAACGCCCGTTTCCGCTTCTGTTTCCTCATTGGTTTCTCAATACATTACTACAGTGATTTCTGCAAGAGAAGTTTATATCTATACCACTTTATTACCTCTTTTACCAGTGCTTAATGTTTACCTACCAGTAGGCTGATTGTTCCTGTCATCAGTTTTACATTTGACATCTCTGATTTATACGAAGCGAACACATTAATCAGGGCAGCGGGAGGTCGGGGGAGGGGGAACACGAGATGCTCTTACTAACTAGTCACGTTTTACAAAATAGCTTTGATCGATATTATATTTTTGTTCTACGCGTCATATATGGCATATATTATTTTTACATGTTAGAGTCAACATTTTGACGGTAATAATGTGTCGCATTGTACGTTTTTGATAATCGTCCGTGGTAATTCTCAGACGTGGGAAACGATTGAATAGGGACACATTTTATTTTTTTTCATGCCAGCGAACTTTATATCCTATTATTTCTTTATGAAGTTGGTTTTTGCTTTCCACTGAGAGAGCGATTGGACACGAAGGACTCGTACGGGGGGTGGGGTCGGCGAACGCAGCTCTTTCAATATTTACAAGCACAGTTGGACCTCCTCAGTGTTGCAGCACCAGTTCTGCTCCGGGTCGAAGTTGACCAATAAGCACCAAAGGGATTTCGTTACACATTTCTCGAATCCCAGACTCCAGTGAAACAGCAGGAATTCTCTGCACGACTGGAAAATCTCCAGGAAGTCGAAGATTTAGCCCTCTGTTTGCAGCCTCCTGGTGTTGGCGGGGGACAGAAACACGGTAGCAGTGAAGTGCACGTGTTTTCACACGGGGAGTTCCCTCCCTGGCTGGCTGCAGGAGCCAGGCGGGGGCCTTTTTACAGGCGTCAAAATTTAGAGCGATCCGGAATAGAAGCGCGGCTCTGCGTGGAAGGTCTGAAGACCCCGACCCCCCGACCCCCGGTGGTCGCACACTGCGACCGTCCGGTGTTTTTGTTAATACTTAAATTCAGGAGCAGCAAGAAGGCGAGTGAGTGAGGAAGAGAAATGACTTCCATGATAGAATTCCCAGCTACATTTTTTTTTTTTATATATATATACACCATTTTCAACGCATTTTTCTTCCAGTCCGTCTTCACAGCGACATGGTTAATAACTGTGAAGCTGTGCGTAATGGAAAACATTATATACACTTAGTGACTGGCTTTTCTCCTCATAAAGCATCTTCAACTCTCTCGATGCTCAAAGTATTTCCGGATCTACGTCGTCTGTGGCAACCACAGGCCACCCGCTGATTGAAGTGAGGCATTAACAGACACGCAGACGCACCAATGAATGCTTTAAATGTAGTCACATGTATGGGAAGTTTTGTATAAGCTATTTTGTTAACTATTCCTACTTTGAACACAAGGCGTGTGTGCATGTGCGTGCGTGTGTGCATAATGTTTTTGAGCCGAATTATAGTTTTTGTAACGTTTGTAGACGGTTACTCCGTGACATATATTCCTCTGATCCGTCGCTTTCCTTTTTTATATTTAACGTTAAATCATCTCTTCCGCGAAAAAACAAACGCCGCCCGCTTCAGTTGGAGTCGGCAGCTTGTGCTCCTGAGGACCTTTACAAAAAGGAAACAAGGCCAAAGTGTGGAGTGAACAAACGTGACCTCTGACCCCCCTTTTTAGTGCGACGCGGAGTAAAAAAAAAAAAAAAAAAAAATCTCTGAAACCCTCCCCCACTGTGCCTCCTGCGTGTTTAGCGTTAGATTTAGACCTCCTATAGATACTAGTGGCCACGCCTGTAAACGGGAAGAACAAATAATCTACCGAGTTGTCTCGATTTTCCAAAAAGATGTAGTTTCTTTATTCAGCTGCATTCCAAAAGCGAAACATTTTGATCGAAACAATGTCATCCAAGAAGACCTTTTTATCAGCCTGATGTTGCAAAATTCAAATCATCGCAGTCATGCGACACAGTTTTTTTTGTGTATGTGTTTGAAGTAGTTGCGGATCAAAATGCATTTTTTTTTTTTTTTTTTTTTTTTAGAACACACTAAATTTTTTTCCTGCGGTGCCAGAATGGGCCCTAGCGACCAGAATAGATTCGATCAGCACCTCATTATCAACCCTCAGACTATCTACATAGTTTGAACGACTTTATTCCACTACTGACACAGATATTAGATACTCAGTTTCCTCTTGACAACTGCATCAATTCGAGGTCGGTCTGATCTAACCAGATGGCAAAATTGGTTTGAACGTGCAGAAATCCTTCTGGACCAGCGCTGATACACCGTTAAACGCAACACATGCAAGCGGGCTGGTGTCATCCATTAACAACCAAACTTTTTGCAGGTGCCTTTTTTTTTTTTTTCGAGAAAATGTTTCCATACAATTTAATTGTAAAATTTGTTGTAGTGTGCACAACAATAGTAACACTGGTGGGGTATTTCTCTTTTTGTTAGGCAGGTCTTTTGTCCATGCATGGCCACCTGTTAAATGCCTGATTGGGAAGAGTCAAAATGAGCTTATTTGTGATATAATTACCTCTTTTAACAGCGGCGCGTCCCCTTCACTGTCTTCCCTTTTTTTTCTTTGACTTGTATGAATACAAAAATCACTTTCTGTGGATGGCTGCTGTTGGCTGGCCTATTAACCTTTTGCTGTTGATATTTGTGTCATGACTTGGGTTGCAAAAAGGAAAAAAACAAAACAAAAAAAACTCAACATTTTCCATGACTTTCGAAAGTTTCCAACTTTGAAAATTCCCACAATCTTTGCAATCCAAGTCATATGGAAAACTCACTATGTTGGGAAAAACATGTATTTTCTTATGCTGCTCACCTAAGATAAAAAACAAAACAAAAAAAACACAAGTATTTTGCTTCGAGGCTTCCAGAAGAGAGATGATGTTTGTCTGCTCACCCAGTTTTCCAACAGTCGTGCCCCAACCATCCCCTTCCCACAGACATTATGAGCTGTGTGTTGTGTGAAATGTGTAAGGGGCTGCACAGTAACAATACCAGGAATATTGTCGTGCAGTGTAGTTAATCGCCGTGTTTACCGGTGTTAAATAATGACGCTAATACATTATTTTTGTTTATTTGTCTTTTTTTATTTTATTTATTTTTTACCCGCATTAACATGCACCACCGCTCAGTCCGTTTGACTTCATCCAGATGCCCGTTGTTTCAGTTTGATTAACAAAAACCTTATGGAGTATTAAATATTTGCTGTTATGACAGTAAGACGATGCAGCTGTGCAGCCCCGCGCACACGGTCCTCGTTTCGGTAGTCCCACAATGAGCTTTTGTTGTAAATTTGCACTACATGTAACCTCACCAAGTCATGAGTCGGCAAGTGTTGTTGTACCCGCACTTTAATGTGTTTCCCTCCGCCTAATTTCACCGCAGCAGTGAAAATGCCACAGTGCACCGTCCGTCTGATTATTCCGTTGAGAATAAAGTCGAGTGTTTGTACGTTTTGTCCTGTTGTTTACGTCGACTTTCAACGAGCCAGACTACCTGCAGTTCATAAAGAAGACCAAAAAGATGTAAGATGACAGTGTAGTCGTGTAGTGTGAAAGTGTACCTGGTCATGTAAAAACTACTAAACTAATCAAGTCATGTATTCTGCAAACGGCAGTCAAGGTTGGGATCTTAGTCATAAATGGAATCATACAGCAACAGAAACTAATAATAAAAGTTATCCAGGTGCATTTAGGCCACATTTGATTTTGTGAATCTCAAAATTTCTCCCGTGTGTTTTTTCCACAAGAGTGATCAATTAAATAAATGCATCTTTTCTTTCTTTTGCGAGTGGGTTTTAGCCTTAAACCAAGTTTCTTACACTTTATTCAGCGTAGTGTCATTTTAAGAGCGACGTAGGAGAAGTTACTCGTTGCAGGAGGGGGGGTGGGGGGGGATTGTGGTTGTGCGCTAAACCTTTTCTACCGTGAATTTGTAAGACAAACTACTTCCGGTTATTTTACATAACCATGTGTAACACCTAAAAGGAACAACCTTGCTAAAAAAAACAAAAACAAAACAGTTCCCGCCTCGGCGATAATTTAATCAAGGCGTCGTGTGCGCGAGCCGCCACCCCTCCGGCCCGAGTTGGTTCGGTCCGGGTCTCCCTCGCATCAAACGCACATGTGAGCTGTGTTGTGTTAAGAAATTGCAGCGACATTACACCACACAGCTGACGTATATCGAGTTGACACGTTGTTATCTCCCAACCACCGTCTGCTTTGGTACAATGCTCTGAGCTCGAGATCAACACAAAGACTTTCACACGACGAGGAGGATTTGTGGGCAGACAAGGGCGGCTGCTGTCGCGTGCCAACGGGGCGACCACTGACTCGTTTTTACCCGAGCCGAGGTACGTAACACCGACATGGCACGCTGTGAGCAAAAAAACAAACAAACAACCAAAAAACACACACACACACACACACACAGCGTTGTGAAACAATCCAGCACATTTCTCCTGGTGAAGTTCACGCCGGGGTCACGGCTACCGGTGGCCGGCCGGGGGTAGCGGCTCAATGTTAGCCGCCTCTTCTCAGGTGTCTGCGAGCTCCATGTGTGTGAGTGAGTGTCAGTTCAAATAAGGTGTGTGTGTGGGGGTTTAAACTAGCGACAAGATTAACACGCGGCGCGAATATATTGCAACGGCCGGGTTAGTTTCTCCCATTGAAAGAGTCGCATTCAGGCCGGCCACAGGAAAGAAAGAGCCGGAGTCACTGACG